>NC_056746.1:1126804968-1126974968 GCF_019279795.1 Protopterus annectens
CCCAGAGGCTTCCCATACTCTGGAACAGGCTACCCATCTATGTCGAGCAAAGTTCTTCATTAGCACTCTTCAAGAAAAATCTTGATGAGTGGATGGAAAATAGGAAATACACCCCGGGGATCACTTCTGTGTCTCTGCTCGACAGTGGCACAGGAAAATAACTTTCTTGGGTGGCGTAAGCCAGGGAACCTTGTTGACTAGGCTTACATAGGCCCTTGGGCCTAGTACCTACCTATGAACCTATGAACACAGATGAATAGATTCACACAGATACAGAAAAACAGTACTTAACTAATCTCACTATAGTTTCCTGATTGATCTAAAGAATTACTATTCACTGGTTCACTTACTAGGGCAAGGCAAGATAGGTGAGAGGGTCCTTCCTTGTCAGGTTCCAAAAACAGAGTGCTGTGAGACTTCAATCTCATCTAGTATTAAAACATAATTTTTGTAATGAATTACAGAATGACATCACATACATCTGGTCATCTGACTTCTGATTCCCATAGTACCCCCATTCCTAGAAATTGACCCAGAATCTCACACATATGTGTTACCATACACACAGATAGAGCTTTGCTAAGATCTGTTGCAGCTTCTGGAAGTCATAAAACCATAAACACTAACACTACTCCTACAGGAGCTAATAAACCATTCTTTAGCACAAACATTTCATCTCTAGCTGCAATCAGAACTTCAAGATACAATTTTTATGGCCTAAATTAAGTAATTTAATTTCTTACTATTTTTCAAAGTTAGCTGGACTGAGATTAATCTCTTCTCCTCCAGTATCCTCTATTACAATATTAATTTCAACAGATATAATAGTATAATCTGATATAAATATTTATTTCTTTACTGTTCAGCGGGACACACACTGTTGGTTCATCTTTAACACAAGCAGCTTTACAAATACATTTTTCAACACAAGCATCTGTACGAATCAGTTTGATATACAAATGACATATAATTCTTTACAAAATTCCAGCTAGCTGTGCTGGCATATGTTATGCATCCAATGCCCTACGTCCCCTGGCATAGCTGGCAATAGCTTACATCATCTCATTGTGGGGTACCTAATGTTAAGAGGTAATTTGTTCCTGGTTTTTGCAATGTAATTGGAATACAGGGAGTCAGCAGCAGTGTTCTTATTTCTTGTGGTGTTTATTAGTGATTTGTTACTAGATCTTAGTGTACGATTGTTTGAATACTGGTGTAGTAGGCCCTGTAGGGCTGTTTTTTTTTTAGGTTGGTGAAGTATGTGGTGGACCATCACAAGTTGGCAAAGGGTGAGCAGATTTGGTAGTTCTAACCAGGATAGTTGTTTAAGGGCCTATAGGATCTATAGGCTGAATCAGTAGTGAATTTTGCTATTTTATTATAACAGCTGTTTAATTTAGTTAAATCTGCTTTGTTAAGTTTAGTGAATATGGAGGATGCATAGAGAAGTGTGGAGACTAGGTGAGTTATCGCAATAATGATCCTAGTATTATTGGTAAGGCATTTTTATACCTGTATGTGCTTTCTTTATAGTTTGGGCAATGTGTAACTCAAATTTCATGTTTTCATCTATGATAACATCAAAAAGTTTTGTTTAGATGACTGGTGTAATGGAGGTATTATTACTTGAAGTAATTATGAATGGGGTGGCAGGATCAGTGGCTTTAGTGGAGTGAAACATCAACTTAATTTTGTTTGGGTTAAGTATGAGCTGAGCATTAGATAGCCAGGTTTCTACTGCAGTAAAGGATTCTTATGTTATTTTTGAAGCTGCTGGAGTGATGTGGAAGAACTAATTAGGGTTGAATCATCTGCATATTGGACTAAGGTGGCATGTAAGGTGGCAGTGTGAAGGTTGTTAGAAAATATGGTAAAAAAAGAGGCCCAAATATAGATCCTTGTGGAACTCCTAAACTTACTGCCAGAAGGGGAGATAGTTGGTTTTGCCATTTTACTTCCTGGCTGTGACCTGATAGATAGTCTTGGAACCATGCAATAGTTGGAGAAGCTTAGATTAAGTTTGGAGAGTGCAGATAAGAATTTATTGTGGGAAACTGTGCTAAAAGCTTTAGAGAGATCCAGAAAGATGGAAGAAACAAGGTTACCTTCATTACAATGCTGACTAATGGTATTAGTAAAGCTGATAAAGGCTGTGGATATGCTGTGATGGGGTGAAAGCTGGGTATTTACAAGTTGTTTATTGTTTAAGTGATAATTTACAATTTGTGAAGATATGCATCTTTCAAGGATTTTCAATAAGGGTGATAAGATGGCAGTAGGACAGTAGTTTAATAGTCCTGTAGAGTTCCCTCCTTTATGTAGTGGTATTATATAATGTATTTTCTAGAGGGCAGGGATATATAGTTCTGAGATGGATTGATTGATTAGTATAAAGACTGGATAGGAAATGGCTTTGGCAGCTATTTTGAGGAATTCAGCAGGTAGTTTATATGTTGCAATGGTTGTGAGTTTCAGTTTATTTATGATTTTTTTATAGTGTAAGTTGGGATTGGTTGTAGGGAAAAGTATTTGTTATTCTGAGCTGGGGGTGAGAGGTTTGGAGGAGATGAGTGACAGTTGTTGTGTATAAGGGCTAAGGTAGATTCTGTAAAGTATTTATTAAACTGAGTGGTGATATTGTCTGTAGAGTTACTGGTGATGGGGTAGGAATGCAAGTTTTGCCTAGCTGCAGAATTTTGTTGATGGCAGACCAGAATTTTTGTGGGTTGTTTTAGTTGTTTGATTGACTATTTGTGTAATGTTTTTTTTTATATCAAGCCTGATTTCCTTTTTAGTTTTTTTCTTAATTCAATATATTTTTGTCAATTAGTTGATGTTTTATTGTGATGCCATGTTTCCCAGGCTTTATCTTTTTGTTTTAGGAGTGTTCTTGTCTCGTTGAGCCAAGGGCATAGTTGGATTTGATTATTTTTTTTTCTGGTTGGGGCTAATTGATTTAGGATGTTTAGGAAGGTAGTGTTGAAATGGTCTACTGCTTTGTCTAAGGGGAGGGATTTGAGTAGTTTTCAATCACAAAGTTTGAGCATGGATACAAAGTCTCAGGAGTTGAAGTTTTTAGTGAAGTGGATTTATTGGAGTGATATTATTTTTGTTGGGTTTCTTTGGTGTCGGAGAAAGAAGGTGGGGAGGTGGTCACTAAGAGTGTCTGGGAGTCACCCAGAGTGATGTGACAGTTCCGCTCAGTTGGTAAGGATCCAGTCTAGGATGGACTCCTTCTTTTTCTACTTTATCTATTCTAGCTGCATTTTGGATTATTTGAGTGAAGCCATGGAGGTTAATATGTTCATTCAGTAGGGTTGAGTTATATGAGAACCAGTTGATGTTGAAGTTTCCCATAATGATAGTTTCCTGGTGGGAGGAGGGGGTACCTTCTGTCCAGTGTAGGATGGATTCTAATGTGTTAATACTGGTGCCGATGGGAATATAGGTCTGATTATATTTAGTTTTTTCTTTGAGTTAATTTTAAGTCTTGTGAACAGGATCTCTGCATTGCTGAAAGCAGGAGGGGTATGGTTTATAATTTCTAGTGTGAAGCAGCTTTTAAATAATAAAGCAATGACTCCACCTCTTTTAGTTTGCCTCTCCTATCTCTCTCTCTCTCTCTCTCTATATATATATATATATATATATATATATATATATGTTTTATACCCTGAGGGGAGTATTTGTGAAATATAACTCCTGTTAAATTGGCAGTCTCATATTGGAATTAATAGTGAGGATTGAAGCTCCTTAGCTACTGACTTAGGATAATAAGGGACATTAATTATTTGGTGGCAGTCCGGTGGGATATTAACCGGATGTCACATTAATTGGTGCCAACAGTGTGGGATTTTTAATTGGACTTCAGTATCATGTGGGTAGTTGTCATTAGGGTGTGCACTGTCAACAGCCACAAAGTAAACACAGAATCTCAGTTCACCACAGTTTTATTTATTTTTAGTTAGTTCATAGGTTCATAGGTTTATAGGTAGGTACTAGGCTATCGGCCCAAGGGCCTACGCAAGTCTAGCCAACAAGGTTCCCTGGCTTACGCCACCCAATAAAGTTATTTTCCTGTGCCACTGTCAAGCAGAGACACAGAAGTGATCCCCAGGGTGTATTTCCTATTTCCCATTCACTCATCAAGATTTTTCTTGAAGAGTGCTAATGAAGAACTTTGCTTGGCATAGATGGGTAGCCTGTTCCAGAGTATGGGAAGTCTCTGGGATAGGAATCTATCCCTCCAGCATGTCCTGTTTATTGTGGTGACAAGGTTTAGGTCCCTAGAGCATGTGGCTCGGAGGGATTGGGATTTCTTTAGGTGTAGCATGTCCAACAGCTCTGGGTTTGACATAGCTTTATATGTTAGGCAGAGATCACCTCTGAGTAGGTGATATGCTATGGAGTAAAGCTGGAGTTTTTTGAGGCGGTCAGTGTAGGGCATTTGTTTGAGTCCTGTAATCCTCTTTGTGAGGTATTTCTGTGGCCTTTCCAGCTGCTGCAGATGTCTTATGAAGTTATGAAGTTATGAAGATGAAGTTAGTCAGGGATAGCAGGCAAAGATGTCAGCAGAAGACTACAGTAAGCTGACAAAGAACCAATTGGCCAAGGGATGTGAAGCCAGAGAGCTGGTGCATGCAACCTGACTAAGGAAGCAATGATTTCACCCTTAGTTGCAGCTTCAGTTCAGACCAGATGTTCTGAGGATATCCAGTTTGGTGTTGGGAATAGGCAGCCTGCCAAGATAGAACAGTCCACATTTTCTTCAGAGGACCTGAGAATCCATCTAGAGTTAAGGAGACTGGAACTGAAGGCTGAAGAAAGGGAGAGAATGTGACATCTGGAGGCTGAGGAAAGGGAGAAGCAGCACCAATATGAACTGGAGGCTGAGGAGGAGCAGCATCAATATGAACTGGAAGCCCAATGACTGGAGGCTGAGGAAAGGGAGAAGCAGCACCAATATGAACTGGAGGCTGAGGAGAAGCAGCGTCAATATGAACTGGAAGCCCAACGACTGGAGGCCAGACATCTTGAACTGGAATCAGCATAGAGAGACTGAAGCATTTAGAAGCTGAGGAAATGAGAGACCATGCTGGCATGAAGTGGAGCTTCTTACCATTTGAGAGGTTCATGGAGGTAATGGGGAAGAGAATAACTGGACCCCAGAAGCTGTAAAGGTCACTAAGCTTTTTCCTCAGTGCAGGGATGGGGATGACTTTGATAGTTTCATTCATATATTTGAGAGGGCATGTAGACAGTATGATGTTGACCATGAGCTCTGGGTTCGGCTCTTGACTCCCTTACTCCATGGTGAAGCTGTTCAGGCCATGATAAATTGTCTGATGTGGATTGTTTGAATTATGTTAAAGTTAAACACTGTCTTCAAGATTGAAGCATATAGGAACATTTTTCATGAACACAGACACAAGGCAGATGAAAGTATACTTGATTATATTGCTGATTTAAGAGCTTACTTTCACAGATGGGTGAGTGGGTGTCAGATCACCACTTTTGAGGGGACTGGCAGACCTTTTTGTGAGAAAACTAGCCCTTACTACTTTGCCTCATGACATGAGAATCTGGTTAGCAGACCGAGAGTGTAACTCTTCGGAGGTGTTGGGGAGAAAAGGGGATCTCTGCTTAGCAAACAGAGCGCTAATGCATAAGAAAATGATACTCTGTGCTGCACATGGATATAAGGGAATCCATAAGGAGCAGTCTAAACTACTCCAACAGATACACCAGTAACTGGGGAAACTACTAATCCAATGGTTAGGGATCAGATGTTTCAATTGTAACCAGAGAGGCTACATAGCACTAAAATGTCCATTGAGGCAAGGCGAGAAAGAGAAAATGAGGGACCCAGCAAGTGTTGATGATAAACTGCCAGTGGTAAGTTGTTTGGAAACAGCCAATCTATCACCAAAATGTATGTCCTATCTTAGTAGATGATAAACAGATTGCTGCTAAGAGAGCCACAGCTGCTAGTAGGCACGGATGTTCCCTTGGACATGGTTATTGCAAGGATGGAGGTGAGTGATATTACCCAGATTGACAGTGAGGCACAACTATCAAAAGTTACTAGGCTTCCTGTGGAAGTGAACCTTGTGTTTGAGAACATTCCTGCAAATTTTCTGACAGGGAATGACTGTGATGATGCAGTGACTTGTGTGCATGCAGTGACATATAGTCAGGCTTGGAGACAAGCATGTAGGTCCAATAGCCTGGGGGAGACCCAGACAGATCTCATACCTGAAGCTGGGACTGGTGTAGTGGCTGTTTCAGAGAAGGAGCTATCCTGTAGTAGTAAGTCTGAAAATGAGGTACAGCTGCTGGGAGGTACTGATGTTCCCTTGGACACGGTAACTGCAAGGATGGAGAGGAGTGATAATACTAGGAGTGACAGTGAGGTACAGCTGTCGAAATTACTAGGCTTCCTGCAGAAGGGGAGTTTGGGAGGGTCACAAATATAGAGTTGAGATAGGCTCAATTTATGCACCCCAAATCTTGAGGGAGATGGCTAAGGAAGCACCTGAGGCTCAAGGAAGAGGGGAGTTTGTATACGGGAACAAAGGTTTGTGGCTAAAGGGTGGACTCTTGGAGGTGGGCTAGAAGGTGAAGTAGTATGGCAGTTGGTAGAGCCTAGAGTTCACCATCTGCCACTTCTAGCTATCGTCTCTAATATTCCTTGTGCAGGTAATATTGGGGCAGAGAAGGAAGATTTGTTGTTTAGAAAGTGGACTCCTAAGGGAGGGCTGGAAGGTGAAGTAGTACAGCAATTGGTAGAGCCTAGAGCCTACCATCTGCCACTTTTAGTTACAGTCCCTAATATTTCTTTTGCAGGTGATACTGATGTAGAAAAGGTGGCAAATGCTTTGCTAGAAATTTACAGCAGGGTAAATCTTCCTTTGGAGATACTGACTGGCCAAGGTGCCAATTTCATGTCAGACCTGCTGACTTGTTTGTAGAAGTGCTGTTGGGAGAAACATTTAAAGAACACCCTCTACCATCCTCAAACTAATGGCCTTGTGGAGAGATAAAACTCTACATTAAAGACTATGCTACGAGCATTTGCAGACCAGTTTAAAAGGGCAAAGTTAACCATGAAACCCAGTAAGTGTCAGGTGGATATGGAAGAGGTCAATTACTTAGAACACAAAGTGGTAAGTAGGATGTATAGGCCAGAACTTGTCAAAGTAGAAGCTATTCAAGTGTGGCCAGTTCCTGTTACTAAAAAGCAAGTAACAGCATTTCTAGGGACAGCAGGGTACTGTGAAAATTTGTGCCCAGGTGTGGTGCAATGGCTGCACCCCTTACGGACCCTACTATGAAAAGTAAACTGAGTGAGGTAGTGTGGACCACAGATTATGAACAGACATAGGTTCATAGGTTCATAGGTTGGTACTAGGCTATCGGCCCAAGGGCCTATGCAAGCCTAGCCATAACAATTCCCTGGATATTTCTTCCCACATTATTTACTTCCCTGGACCCCTGTCTAGTAGGGTGACTGATGTGATCCCCGGGGTGAATTTCCTATCTCCCATCCAATCGTCACGGTTCTTTTTGAAGAGGGCCAAGGGGGCGCTCTGCTTGGCATGTATGTGCAGTGTATTCCAGAGTATGGAGAGTCTCTGGGTCAGGAACCTATCCCTCCAGCATGTTTTGTTCATTGTGATGACAAGGTTTAAATCCCTGGAGCATGTGGCTCTAAGGGATTGGGATTTCTTTAAGTGGAGCATGTCCAACAGCTCAGGGTTTGACATGGCCTTGTATGTTAAGCAGAGATCACCTCTGAGTAGACGATATGCCAGAGAGTATAGCTGGAGTTTTTTTAGATGGTCAACATAGGGTATCTTCTTTAGGCCTGTGATTCTTTTAGTGAGGTATTTCTACAGCCTTTCCAGCTGTTGCAGATGTCTTGTGAGGTACATACCAAATGGGGCATTGTACTCTATAATGGGTCTAATGAGGGATGAGTACAGTGGGACAATGACCTCCTTTTTTCTGGATGAAAAGCCCTTAGTGATGAGGTGTGCCACATAGAAGGATTTCCTGACTGCTGTGGCGATGTGGTTATCGAAGGTGAGACCACTGTCCACCTGTGTCTCTAAGTCTCTCATCACACTTTCAATGTTTAGTGTACTGCCACCTATGTGGTAATTCATGGGTACATTCCAAAAACTTAAGGAGATTTGGGAGAACCCCCTGTCTTGGCCAGCCCTGATTATCATGAAGAGTCTGTTGTGCAGGTGGATGCTTCGAATTGTGGGGTGGGGACTGTGCTCAGCCAAGTTTCCTCAGAAGGAGAAAAATGCTGCAGTGGGGTTAATAATGCCAATACAAATGGATTGCCCAAGAGAGGAATGGGTTGATATTCCTAGACAGACCCATTTTTCTCAAATATCATTTTTCAAGGGTCACTAGTAAACAGTGCTTGAGGCATAGGGAGGAGAAATGTGAAGAAATGAGACACTGTCATCTGTGCTAGCATACCTGGCTGAAGTTTTGTACATACTTTCAGACTGTCCATTGTACTATATGCTAGCATGACTAGCTATGATATTGTAAATAAGTTCTTACATGTTCATTTGTGATCTGTTTGAACAGAATGTTTTTAAGATTTGAAAAGTGTCCTTTTACATTTCTAATTGTGCATCTTTGCGAAGAGAGACTCTAAAGGTAAACTGTCTCAGATTCAGCTGATCACCAGATGATGTCATTGGAATGTTCCAAAAACCAAAAAGAAATGTAGCTCGTAAACAATTAATGAAATTTCTTAATGAAAACTGTAATATATCTTGTCTTTTAAAATTGAAGAGTTTTCTGAGATAATCTACTTGACATTTTTAGAGTGGTATGTAGTAAAGTTTTAGATCCTTTTTTGCTTACATTAAGATCTTTATGCTGACGGTTGTAGTGTTTATGTATTAATTGAATATTTATAATTCTTCCATTTTTATAGTGAATAATAGTCTTGACATAAGAAGAAATTTATAATGAATAAAGAGGACCAGTGGAGTGAATGCTCAACGGAACAACAAGCTCAAAGATAAATAGTTAAAAACAAACACCGCTGAGCAAAACAATGGAGGATTGCAGTCTCATTTAAATCACAAGTAGCTCCTAAATCCAATAGCCAATGATGTAAATAATCCAAGTGCAGGCGAGGTATGTAAAAAGCAGGTTTATTAATAAAAAGAGGTGAGCGCTTTCGCATGAGCTTCTTCAGACCTATACAACTAAACTGTCTGTAAACATCAGTTTAAAAAGCCAAAATGGCCAAAATCCTGTCCATTATTTAAAGGTACATGGCTCATTAAAATATCATGTAAAAAGTCATATATAAAATTCCTATACACCATCATAAAACAGTCGGCATTTCAAAACAAAGCCATTCATATTCATATCCATTATTGGAATAAATGAATCAAAAGTATGTGTGACAGATGGGGAAATTTTTAATAACATAACTATCAAAACATTGACAGAGCATCTATGCATATAAAGGTTCAAAAGACCCTACTGGCCACAAAGTAAAAACTCTTCATAGCCTCTTAACATCTTTTGGACAATAACCTTCTTGATTTCAGCAAAGGTCGCAGGGGAACCCTTCCATTGAGACCTGGGGTGATATCTGCCCTAAACTTAATAATCCAATGGATTTCCCTGGTCTCTGTATAATTGTTAATGTCCCTCTCCTGTATGTCCTTGAGATCTGTTCCAAGATCCTGAACTTAAACGATGCTCTTGACCTTTGTCATTAGTATGTTTGGATAGTGCATTATGTGTAGTACCTCTCCTTGTGTGGTATACATGCTCACGAATCCTATCCCTCAGTGTCCTATTGGTCTTGCCTACATAGTAGGCTGGACAGACTGTGCAGCAGGCTAGGTAAACTACATCTCTGGACATACAATTGCCCTCGTCCTGATGTAGTAAATACCGAACCATATGGATATCGGAAGACAGGGTCGGTTTCTATATATGAACAAAAATTGCATTTGTCGCATGTGGTCATGTAGGGACCCAACAAAGCAGGTGGATCATTATGGACCCTTGGGTAGCAGAGCAAACTCTTTAAGTTCTTTTTATTCCGATGCGAATCTAGGTCGGTACCTGTAAGGCTCTTAATAGTTGGGTCAACTGATAAAGCGTGCCAATGCTTAGAGAAAATATCTTTAAGTGTACCTACATCCCTGGTGTAAAAATGGGAAATGCAATTCCATTGTCCATATTTGAACCGCCCTCTTGGCTATCAAGCCATCACTGGCCTCTCCAGCGTATATTTCAACAGCACCATCTGAAATATGGTTTAGCTCTGTCTATCCTCAGATCTGCAATGCCCGCCATCCCTCTGGAGATATCTAAGTGGTCATAGCCACGTTCCCTCAATTGCTGCTAAGGTCTCCTAATTCACTTGCCAGATGACTGTCTAGGGGTGTATATCTAGACATCCGCATTGATTGTCCCTTCACTATGTTCTTGTATACATAGCCAGGATGCATGCTCGAGCGATGCAGCAGTGTATTCCTATAGCAGGTCTTGCGATAGACACCCGTGTTGACTATCCCACAGGGTAATTTATCAACAAAGACATCTAGAAAAGGAATAGTGGTCTTGACCAATCCATAGTAAACTTCAGAAGGTGACAGACATGTTGATCTGTGTAAAGGACTCTAATTGTATTGTAGAGCCACTCCACACAAGGAAGAGATCATCCACAAAACGCCTATAGAATGGTACTGACTCCTGAAACAAACTATTCTGAAACAAGAAGCTATGTTCCCACTCTGCCATCACCAAGTTGGCGTAGCTATTGGCACAGGAAGTGCCCATAGCTCGCCATCCTTCTACAGAAAAATCTTGTCATGGAAACAAAAAGATTGGATTCTAAAATAATAGCCAACAACATAAGAATCAAATCAACATCATACTTCAGAGGAGGTCGGTTCTCCTCAGATATGCACCTACCATTGCTCTACCTTCCTCATTGGGTATAACCGTAAATAAGGACTGAGCGTCCATGGTGACCCATATGAGGTCTTCAGTTCAGAACAAGTGTTGATATATTGGTAGAAATCCAACAAAACTGTCTGGTATCCTTAAGAATGAACCTATTGGCATCAACCAATGGTCTGAGTTGTGCCTCAACAAAAGTGACAGGGGTTCAGTTGACCACCCTCTCCCTGCAACTATGGGTCTAAGAGGTGGGCGTAGTGAATCCTTATGGATCTTTGGGAGACCCTGAATGGTAGGTAATAGGGGATGAACCACATTGAAAAATTCATATAGAGAGGTATCAATAACACCATTATCAAAAGACCAAATAATATGGGCGTATGCTCTCAATGATGCTGTCCACCCTATCATTGGTAATAGGAACATAAAACTTGTCATCAGCCAACATTAGTAGCATATCATTATTATACCTGTCCATGTCAAAACTACAATCCCACCTCCTTTGTCTGCGGGTGGATAATAATCTCCCTGTTGTTACATTAGGAGTCCAAGGCCCTCGTTGTATAAGGCTGAGGTTATATTTCCTTCTCCTGTTGCCAGATTCTGACCCATTCAACCTATATATCTCATCTTCTACCAGTTTGCTATATGCCGCAACCAGAGGGTGTATCGGAGGGAGGAATGTACTAGGTGTCCTAAACACAGTGGTATTAGCCTTCATCTCTGTGCTGTTGAAGAAAACCTTCAGGGACAAATTCCTGACAAAAAGCTTAAAGTCTCTTAAAGTCTCTTCGTATCTACTATCTGAGGTTGGAATAAAAGTGAGACCCTTAGAGAGGACTTGTGACTCATGTTCAGTCAAAGCATGACTAGACAAATTGAACACGAGTCCTAATGCTCCCCTCCCACATTTTCCTACCACCGACTTGGATGCCAATGCTGATTCAGTAAGTAGGGCTGAATCTTTAGTCAGCAGGGCTGAACCAACTGTCCCGCCTCTTGAACCAGTCGTTAGGAGGAAAGTTTCCTCCTATGCATCGAGTAGAGATCCTGATGGACGGGATCCCATTTCCCCCTTGGATTCCACTTTTCACCATTCTCCCCTCCAGAGGGATGGCAGACACCCTTTTCCCATCAGGGTGCCTACGAACGAGGAGAAGTCGTTCCAGAATGCCAAGGGAGGTACAAGAGGAAACTTTCACGGATCGTCCATCCAACCGGACAATCAAGAAAATGTGGGAGGGGAAGCATTAGGACTCGTGTTCAATTTGTCTAGTCATGCTTTGACTGAACATGAGTCACAAGTCCTCTCTAAGGGTCTCACTTTTATTCCAACCTCAGATAGTAGATATAAGAGACTTTAAGAGACTTTAAGCTTTTGTCAGGAATTTGTCCCTGAAGGTTTTCTTCAACAGCACAGAGATGAAGGCTAATACCACTGTGTTTAGGACACCTAGTACATTCCTCCCTCCGATACACCCTCTGGTTGCGCATATAGCAAACTGGTAGAAGATGAGATATATAGGTTGAATGGGTCAGAATCTGGCAACAGGAGAAGGAAATATAACCTCAGCCTTATACAACGAGGGCCTTGGACTCCTATGTAACAACAGGGAGATTATTATCCGAATCCAGACAAAGGAGGTGGGATTGTAGTTTTGACATGGACAGGTATAATAATGATATGCTACTAATGTTGGCTGATGACAAGTTTTATGTTCCTATTACCAATGATAGGGTGGACAGCATCATTGAGAGCATACGCCCATATTATTTGGTCTTTGATAATGGTGTTATTGATACCTCTATATGAATTTTTCAATGTGGTTCATCCCCTATTACCTACCATTCAGGGTCTCCCAAAGATCCATAAGGATTCACTACGTCCACCTCTTAGACCCATAGTTGCAGGGAGAGGGTGGTCAACTGAACCCCTGTCACTTTTTGTTGAGGCACAACTCAGACCATTGGTTGATGCCAATAGGTTCATTCTTAAGGATACCAGACAGTTTTTGTTGGATTTCTACCAATATATCAACACTTGTTCTGGAATTGAAGACCTCATATGGGTCACCATGGACGCTCAGTCCTTATTTACGGTTATACCCAATGAGGAAGGTAGAGCAATGGTAGGTGCATATCTGAGGAGAACCGACCTCCTCTGAAGTATGATGTTGATTTGATTCTTATGTTGTTGGCTATTATTTTAGAATCCAATCTTTTGTTTCCATGACAAGATTTTTCTGCAGAAGGATGGCGTAGCTATGGGCACTTCCTGTGCCAATAGCTACGCCAACTTGGTGATGGCAGAGTGGGAACATAGCTTCTTGTTTCAGAATAGTTTGTTTCAGGAGTCAGTACCATTCTATAGGCGTTTTGTGGATGATCTCTTCCTTGTGTGGAGTGGCTCTACAATACAATTAGAGTCCTTTTACACAGATCAACATGTCTGTCACCTTTCTGAAGTTTACTATGGATTGGTCAAGACCACTATTCCTTTTTTAGATGTCTTTGTTGATAAATTACCCTGTGGGATAGTCAACACGGGTGTCTATCGCAAGACCTGCTATAGGAATACACTGCTGCATTGATCGAGCATGCATCCTGGCTATGTATACAAGAACATAGTGAAGGGACAATCAATGCGGATGTCTAGATATACACCCCTAGACAGTCATCTGGCAAGTGAATTAGGAGACCTTAGCAGCAAATTGAGGGAACGTGGCTATGATCACTTAGATATCTCCAGAGGGATGGCGGCATTGCAGATCTGAGGATAGACAGAGCGAAACCATATTTCTCAGATGGTGCTGTTGAAATATACGTGGAGAGGCCAGTGATGGCTTGATAGCCAAGAGGGCGGTTCAAATATGGACAATGGAATTGCATTTCCCATTTTTACACCAGGGATGTAGGTACACTTAAAGATATTTTCTCTAAGCATTGGCACGCTTTATCAGTTGACCCAACTATTAAGAGCCTTACAGGTACTGACCTAGATTCGCATCGAATAAAAAGAACTTAAAGAGTTTGCTCTGCTACCCAAGGGTCCATAATGATCCACCTGCTTTGTTGGGTCCCTACATGACCACATGCGACAAATGCAATTTTTGTTCATATATAGAAACCGACCCTGTCTTCCGATATCCATAGGGGTCGGTATTTACTACATCAGGACGAGGGGCAATTGTATGTCCAGAGATGTAGTTTACCTAGCCTGCTGCACAGTCTGTCCAGCCTACTATGTAGGCAAGACCAATAGGACACTGAGGGATAGGATTCGTGAGCATGTATACCACACAAGGAGAGGTACTACACATAATGCACTATCCAAACATACTAATGACAAAGGTCAAGAGCATCGTTTTAAGTTCAGGATCTTGGAACAGATCTCAAGGACATACAGGAGAGGGGACATTAACAATTATACAGAGACCAGGGAAATCCATTGGATTATTAAGTTTAGGGCAGATATCACCCCAGGTCTCAATGGAAGGGTTCCCCTGCGACCTTTGCTGAAATCAAGAAGGTTATTGTCCAAAAGATGTTAAGAGGCTATGAAGAGTTTTTACTTTGTGGCCAGTAGGGTCTTTTTGAACCTTTATATGCATAGATGCTCTGTCAATGTTTTGATAGTTATGTTATTAAAAAATTTTTTCCCTCCCCCCCCCATCTGTCACACATACTTTTGATTCATTTATTCCAATAATGGATATGAATATGAATGGCTTTGTTTTGAAATGCCGCACTGTTTTATGATGGTGTATAGGAATTTTATATATGACTTTTTTACATGATATTTTTAATGAGCCATGTACCTTTAAATAATGGACAGGATTTTGGCCATTTTGGCTTTTAAACTGATGTTTACAGACAGTTTAGTTGTATAGGTCTGAAGAAGCTCATGAAAGCCACCTCTTTTATTAATAAACCTGCTTTTTACATACCTCGCCTGCACTTGGATTATTTACATCATTGGCTATTGGATTTAGGAGCTACTTGTGATTTAAATGAGACTGCAATCCTCCATTGTTTTGCTCAGCGGTGTTTGTTTTTAACTATAAGAAGAAATTTAGTATTATATTATACTTTTAATGTCTACTGGAAGTTTATTTATTATTACACTTTTTTAGTATTGTTTACAATTAAAAATCAATAATTAACAATTCGTTCTAGGCGAAGTATGCAAACTGCATTCCATTAGACATGGTGTGCGGCTTTTGATAATAATGTTTTTCAATTTTATTAACCCTACTACTTAGTAAGATGATGAACATCACAAGTTAGTGTTATTAACATCTTATTGGTTTTAACTACAGCTAATGCGCTTTAGTTTTGCTTGTTTTAATTGTAGTTTTAGTGTTTTATTAATGACAGGACAGTTTTTAATATTCATGATGTGGTTGCTGACGTGACTACGCCAATTTTAGTTTAAATTTGGTGCAATTTACTTTTCTGTTGGTTTCTCTGAGGAAGTTATTGTTCGTAACAGTAACGAAAACGTATTGTGCTATATAAAATAAACTTGCATTTAGGACTTTCACACTTTGACTGCCGTGGTTGTTTACGAGCTACATTTCTTTTTAGTTTTTGGGTCACTGGAATGTTGATTGTTGCTATGTCTTACTGTCAGCAGCTGAAAGACAGAAAGGAACTTTTAGAAAACAGCTGTTGGTTGAATTAAAAAAATATGAAATGAAAATTAGAACTGGAACAGTTGACAGTTAAGCTACTCTATAAAAGAGCCTGGTGAAGTCAGTTGTCAGTTGAACTATGCAGTGTATACCCACCATGACTCCCCAAGAACTGTAAGCCTGTCTTTGCTCTGCTGTAGTAATTTAGTTTAAATTAGGGAGAATGTTCTTTAGTTAGTTAGGAAATTATAACTAATCAGCTAGATCAGTTAGAGGTTTTCTGAATGTTGGATCTCTATCCTGCAGTATTGATTTCATTTTCCTGGTGAATGAGTTTTGTATGTTTATTGGGAATTACTGTTTTATATTTTTAATCATTTTGCTCAATATTAAATATTTGTATTAACTTACATTGTGGCTGGGCAATCAGTGTTTTTCTTTAGTGATTTGAAAGTGCTCATACTTGCCTTCATAACTTCCTGAGCCACTCCTAAAGCCTGTCTGCATAGATCATTTGCTACTATTTATTTTAATATCTAATTTTCCTAATTGGACACCCCTTTAGAAGGGCATGATGACACTCTAATTGGTGGCAGTATTACCATATTATTTTGGGGAAGGGACACAGCTGGAAATCTTTGTCAGGCTTTCCCAGAAGTGTTTGGATGTGTGAGATTTAATTTATTTAAGTGTGAGTGTATCAGAGTTCTTAAACTGGGACACATTGCTCTGAAGTGTGTAATAAGCAGTTACGTCAGAGGTGGGCAGAAGTATACAGTCCAGTCCCAGGCTATAGAGCATGTTCCTGTTGTGCTCTTAGGGGAAAATTATGAAATATTACTCCTGTTAAAGTGACTGTCTCACACTGGAGTCAGTAGTGAGGATTGAAGCTCTTTAGTTAGTAACCCAGGATAGTAAGGGACATCACATTATTTGGTGGCAGTCTGGTAAGATGTTAATAGGGTGTCACAGGCCCAACAAAAAAGGAGGAAGAGTAGCACTCATTTTTCCTACCACTCTGAACATAACACCCTACATGAATCCTATTCCCCAACTCGCCAATGCTGAAATTACTATTGCTTTCCTAAAGATTAACAACTGTGAAAATCTTGATATCATAGTTCTCTATATACCCCCTGTAAACAATATCTCTTTACTAGAAGATATTCTTGCCTAGATCTCTGCTAACATTAAAAATGAAACCATTATCCTAGGTGATGTAAATATCAGCTGGCTAAACCTCAGCTCCAAATCCCCTGCCACCAATATTAATTTATTCAACTTTATTTAGCTCAATAACACTCCAACCAGATCAAACAAGGATAACACCCTATGATCTATCCTAGATTGGATTCTCATCTCCCACCCCAAAAATATATCTGAAGCATGCACTCTTCCAGACACACTGAGTGACCATCTCCCCACCTTTATCTGCCACTCCCCCCTCAGTCTTCCAAAATTAACCCAAGTACAAACAGATAAGAAACCTAACTACCTTCAACCCTCTAAGCTTTGCTGATATCCTCAGAAAGATCAACTGGCACAAACTGAAACCTCCCCCACTAGGCAATGCTGTCTACTATTTCAATACTATATTCCTGGACATACGAAATAACCTTTTACCACTCCATACAAAAAGGATGAAACGTAACTGTGCTCCTTGGCTGACCAAGCCTACTAAAGACCTGATGCACCTCAGAGATAAAACATGATAACACTATCTAAGTAACAAAAACCAGGGCACTCTGATACACTTTAATCAACAAAGTTTACTATATAAAATTGCAGTCTAACCATAAACAAAACCCTAAAAAATTCTGGAATTCCATCTCATCTCTCCTAAACCCTGGCACAAAAAAAGTCCTTGTCCACATCTAAGCAAAGCTTATTATGAAATAGCTTCTCTGTTTAACTTCTTCTTTATAAATTCTATATCTGACATTACTGCTAGCTTTCTTCATGACAGAGACAGCAAAAGTAACTCTGCTCCACCAAAAACATCCTCCACCTTCCCTCCCTCTACAAGAACCTCAACCACCCCAAAACCCAACACCCCTCCTACCCCTAATTTTACTATTCACCCCATTTCTTCCACAACTATTAAAATACTACTCCATAAGCTCAAACCTTGCTCTAATGCACCTGACAACACAACTTACCCCCCACAGTTCTAAAAAATGCTGCCAAAGCCATTGCATTCTCAATAAGTATTCTGATTAACAGATCCACTCAAGAATTTTATCTGCCCAATTTATGGAAGAAGCCCTACATTCTCCCTCTTCTCAAAGGCAGCAAAAACAAAGATATTTCCAACTTTTGTCCTATTGCTATCCTGTCCCCAATCTTGAAAATCTTGGAAAAGTACATCCACACTCTGATGAGGCCTTACCTACTTCATAACCACCTCTTACCTTCTACACAGCATGGTTTCAGACCTGGGCGCAGCACCACAACAGCCCTCATATCTTTTTTGTATACTGTTAGAGATCATGATTCCGGGAAAATAGAATTTACCAAATTTGTAGATCTGTCAAAGGTCTTTGATATGGTTTCCCACCCTTTGCTACTATCACAACTCACAAACTTTTGACTCTTCCCCCATCACTCTCATATAGTTCTCTAGCTATCTAAAAGATAGGCAACAAGCCTTCCAATAGTAAAATTCTATCTGTTCTTATCTGAACACCTCTACTGGATTTCCTCAAAGCTCGATATTCTATCCCCTCCTATTCAATATTTTCGTTAATAATTTCCACACGTCTATGACTGATGGAGGCCTTATTCAATGCACAGATGACTCAGCCATTGTTTGCGCAGCTGACTTTATTTCTGAACTCTAACGCAAAACTCAAACATCCTTCACCACCACTAAATCCTGGATGTTCAATAATGACCTAGCACTGAACCCAAATAAATCCAACAGTGTTGTGTGCTTTTCACCCCTAAAACATTAACCCTGTTGCACAAAGCCATCTTCAATATTTATTCCCAAAGTAAAGCAGAAATAAAAATGATCTATCTATTTTATAGAGGTAGTATTGTTTAGGTTATAGGTCTTAAACTGGATGTTGCAAGTCACAGTAAACACAGTAACTATTATCAGTTTACAATATCTCATGTTACACACATACTGTCAGTAGCATTTTGTTCATCCATCTGAGAGGTTTTGAATCTATATCAGTTTACTGAAAAAACAAATTGTCGAAACCCATGTAGTCAAGACTATAGGGTCGACAATGCAGTTAATTGAAAAACTGACATAAAGCCAAACAACACAAACAATGATTTTGCAGGAGGACAAGCCCCCCCCCCCCTGCATCCCCACCCCCCTACTAATTATTTATAGCAACTCAGAGATTTCACTACAGTGGGGAAATGGGCAAATTCCCCAAGCCCTACTGTACCACAATCTCAGTCAAAATGGTTTGACAAACCAAACTGTCAGCCTTATGGTCTTAACCATATAGGTTTTGACAATCTGGTCATTCGATAAACTGACATAAACCCATGGTTTCTTATGGGGCTGTCTGGTCGTTGCAATATTAAAAAAAATATGAAATGTATGACAATATAAATAAACATTATAAGAACAGCAATGAATATATCTTGACCTGCACTAGCCAGAGGTCAAATATCAATAAAGTTCTGTTTGCCATTGTGTAAGTTTTAAGATGAAATTATTAATACTTTGTATGTAACATGGTTTTGGAGTTATTAATGGAAATATGAACAAGAGATGCCTAGAGGCATCAGTAAGATGTAATGATATAAGATGTGTTATTATCTGTGTGCTATTAAAGTACAAATATTGCTAATCTGTTTATTTGGCTTATTTTTGCCAAAGTTTTATTAATTTAGAACACTTTGTGATGTTTATGTTTGTGAGAGGAAAAACAATTCTCATGTTCTGGGCATCTGCTTTTTCAAGTCCTCACACAATGTTAAGATCCACTGCTATCTGTGTGCTGTTAAGGTGCAAATATTGCCTATCTGTGACCACTGACTATTTGTGCCAGAGTTTGATTAATTTCGAACATCCTTTGCGTTGTTTGCATTTAAGAGAAGGAAGCCTTCTAATGCTCTGGGTGTCCTTTTTCTGCAGATATTAATATAGATGTTTTTGTGATTGGCTGTTGACTTCAGACTTGTAGTTTAATATTGTGGTGCATGCTGCAACCTAGTGCTCTATCTGGCTGGGCTGCTCTGAGCTGTATGTAGTGGTTACAGTTGCCGAATGGGTTTGACTTGTTTTTATCTGACTGACTTTTGATCAGTCCCAATAATACCATCAAAGTGGCTTTTTTCAAGAACTATTGCCATCTGTGCTATTTATATGCAAAGATTGTCAATCTGTTACTTCTGCTTACTTGTGCCAGAGTTGTATTTGTTTAGAACATTTTTTTTTTGTTTTGCTTGTGAGAGAAGTAACACTGATAGTGTACTGGGTGTATTGTTTCTTCCCAGAATTATACAATTATACAAGTTTAAGATTCAGTGCCATCTGTGTGCTATTTAAGTGCTAATTTTGTTACTCTCTAACTACTGTTTCTTTGTGCCAGAGTTTTATTCATTTAAAAGACTTTGCTTTCTGTACCTATATATATATATATATATATATATATATATATATATATATATATATATAGGTCTACTTCTAAATTTCAAAGTTTCAAAACTTTGAATTTATTATGGTCGAGATCATAAGATCAAAGTTTTGACACTTTGAAATTTAAATTAAAAAAAATCTTTCTTTTTATGTTTTTGCCCAGTACCCTACCACACCCTCTGCTAATTAACTCCGAGATTGAACTACAGCAAGGAAAATGGTAAATATAACATTCCGGTCTGTACGGTGATCTCCATTTAAATGGTTCAAAGTTTCAAAACTTTGATCTTATGGTCTCCACCATAAGAAATTCAAAGTTTTGAAATTTTGAAATTGCACTAAAGTCACTTAGTTTTTCAGCAGCAACAAGCAAGATTTTGTGGACTGTCATAATTCTCAGTCTCTCTCTTTCTTTTTTTCCTCATACCCTTTCTACTAACAGGAGTGGTTTCGACACTTCAGGCTCTCTTCTCATGTATCTTTGAATTAGATATATCTGTGTTATACTAATGTCTGCATTTCTTTCTACAGCTTTCCATGTTCAGTTGTTTCTTTGAATTGATGCTGATCTTTCCATTTGTTCCACAGATGATCTCATACTGGCTATGCTAACATTTCTTCCTTAGGATTGTTGGTATGACATGGCTGCAAATAACAGAACTTTGCACCATTTCTTCAGTGTGAGTTGACATCTGTGGCTAGAACATTACATCTCCTGTATTTTTTTTTTTTTTTTTTTTTTTTTTTGCATTTTACTGTTCCCAGATGTGACTCATATTTTTCAAGCATCTATTTTCTTATCCAATGTTATTTTATTAACTTTGAATATAAAAACTCAGACAGAATTTGTTTCTTCCTTGAAAGAAAAATAAGACAGACTGTGTTTCCTCACTGGCTATTTTTTTTTTGGTCAGGTCAGCTGTACCTCCAAACAATGTCAATTTTTTCTATGATACTGTAGGTATTCAGTCAACTCAACATCTAAAACTTTCACAGGCCAATAGACTATCCACTTTAACAAAATGGTCTGACAACTCATTTCCTCTTCAGATGTCTTTTGCAATTCAAGAAGCCTACATCAGAGAAATACTCCCAGGTTATTATTTTTATTTTTTTTTTTTGGGGGGGGGGTGTTGTTCATAGGTTGGTACTAGGCTATCGGCCCAAGGGCCTACACAAGCTTAGCCATAACAATTCCCTGGATATTTCTTCCCAGAATATTTACTTCCCTGGTCCCCTGTCTAGCAGGGTGACTGACGTGATCCCGGGGTAAATTTCCTATCTCCCATCCAGTCGTCAAGGTTCCTTTTGAAGAGGGCCAAAGAGGCGCTCAACTTGACATGTATGGGCAGTCTATTCCAGAGTATGGGGAGTCTCTGGGTCAGGAACCTATCCCTCCAGCATGTTTTGTTCATTGTGATGACCAGGTTTTGATCCCTGGAGCGTGTGGCTCTGAGGGATTGGGATTTCTTTAAGTGTAGCTTGTCCAACAGCGCTGACTTTGACATGGCCTTGTATGTTAAGCAGAGATCACCTCTGAGTAGGTGATATGTGACAGAGTATAGCTGGAGTTTTTTTAGATGGTCAGCATAGGGTATCTGCTTTAGGCCTGTGATTTTTTTAGTGAGCTATTTCTGTGGCCTTTCCAGTTGTTGCAGATGTCTTTTGAGGTATATACCAAATGGGGCATTGTACTCTATAATGGGTCTAATGAGGGATGAGTACAGTGGGACAATGACCTCCTTTTTTCTGGATGAAAAGCCCTTAGTGATGAGGTGTGCCACATAGAAAAATTTCCTGACTGTTGTGGCTATGTAGTTATGGAAGGTGAGATCACTGTCCACCTGTGTCCCCCAGTCCCTTATCACACTTTCAGTGTTTGGTGTACTGCCACTTATGTGGTAATTCATGGGTACATGTTTTTTCCCAAAGGGGTAACTATACATTTCTTGGCATTGAGCTTGAGCCCATGGCTCTGGCACCAAGCATCTGTTTCTGTAAGGCCCTTTTGTAGAATATCTACATCATTTGGGGATTCAGTAATGGCTCCCAGTTTGCAGTCATCTGCGAACTTTGTTAGCCAGAGTCCCTTAGTGCTGCCCTGTACTTCAGAGAAGTAGATGCCAAACAAGAGTGGTCCCAGGACTGAACCCTGAGGTACTCCGCTTGTCACTTGTCTGGAGCTGGATATTGAGTCGGTTACTTTTACAGTGTGGATTCTGTCAGTAATCCACTTGGCAACCCATCAAATGATGTAGGGATTAATGCCCAGTTTAGTAAGTTTATCTATGATTCCAGAGTGGGGGATGGTGTCAAAGGCCTTGGCAAGGTCCAGATAGGCTGTGTGGACCACCTTACCCTCATCCATGGCTATGGAGACAGATTCTAAGAAGTCAATCAGGTTGAGGAGATAAGATCGGCCCTTTACGAAACCAAACTGGGTGGAGTCCAGTGTTTGAAGGTTGCCAATGTCTTTGTTTATAAGTTCCATGATAATGCATTCCATGGTTTTGCAGATCAGGCTCGTCAGACTGATGGGATGATAGTTCTCAGGATCCAAGGTGGATCCCCCTTAGTAGAGTGGGATAACTGTAGCTGTGCGCCACTCATTGGGCATGAACCCTGAGGTGAGGCTATGATTAAACATGTTTGTGTAAGCACTTTTATACTTTTGTTTTTATTTTTTTCCTTCATTTTTGAGTTGCAGGGTGTTAATTGCTTGTAATTCATATAACAGGTCAGACATTTCTTCTAATTTTTACAAATTCTATGCACTTTTTTTTTTTACTTGGCAGCCCCTCCCTAAGCCTTGCTATGTTTTAGTTGCTACACCTTAACACTTTGTTCAGAATTCAGAAACAGGCTTAGCAGCTAGTGGTGTGGCTGCAGAAAAGGGGCCTTTTAGGTCAGTCTTAGAAACCAGCCAGTCAGAGGCACATCAGCCACAATGAGGAAAGATCTCATTACTAGCTAATTTTCATGTCTTTTAATCACTTGGTGATTATAGCAAGTGTTAACAGGCCCTTTTCGGCTGCCCTTGCAGTAATCATTGTTGACTCCCAAAGCATTGAGTTAACAAAAGCACCAACCTCATTTCATCCCACACACATATGCATGGATACACTGCCATACCTCTCACCTGTCCCTGAGTTTACAGAATGCCCCAGATTTGTTAATGTCACTTCTAAATCACAAATTATTAGTCATTCATTAATGCCAAACATTAGAGTGTTATTCTTATTGTTGTGTAAATGCATCCAGATGCAATACCTGTTTCTCTATTGACTGTTTAATTGGATTAGAATAATATGTAGAAAAACTCATGGTGTCATCTAGTGTGTCCTTTGTCCAGATGTCTTTAGCATTCCCCTGGTTTTCACAGACCATTAAATCAGTCAGTCAGTAATGCCGGACATTAAACTCTCATACTTGTTTTGTGTTCGTTATATGTTTTGTTCTGCAAAATCTGAGTTCTGGTAACTTTTTAAGTGAATTAAGATAAAATTAAACAATGCATCTGGTGTCTGTTGTCCCCTCTATGTGTCTTTATTTCTTTCTGCAAAACCTGTTATTCCATTAACTTTTGATGTGTCTTGGGCTACCTTTTAAAAGTACCTGGTATCTGATGTCCCTCCCCACCAAGTACTGCAGGAATAGCTCAAGGGTCAAGGGAAGTTTAGAGGTATGGCAGCTACACACCTCCCACATACCCATGCACACATGCACACATGCACACATGCACACACACACACACACACACACACACACAGACACACACATGCATGCCCATATTCACACAGACACACTTTCATGCACATGTGTTCTCACACTCACACAGTCCTACACAAGTACACCTACCCTACCTATCCTCTATTAAACCTCTACTGTGACCAGACGCAAACACACACACACACACACACACACACACACACACAATTTATATCTCTACATTCACTCTTAAACACACACACACACACACACACACACACACACACACACACACACACACACACACACACACACACACACACACACACACACACAATCCAACATTACCTACCCAATAAACTCCCCAGCATTTACCTCTAATGCCATCTATCCCTTTGAGAGTATTAGGTAACTGTGAACTTTTGGCCAACTTAACTTAAGTGGCTGGAAGCAAGCATTTATGCAGCTGTGCAGTTCTGTGAATCACCTGGCTGTATATAGCATGTAATGTAGGCATTTCTAGGGAAAACATATGGCTAATTAATATATGCCTATCCCTAGAATGCCTGATTATCACATTTGGTAAGTTTGAGAGAAAGCCCCCCTACTCCCATGCTAGCATAAAATCCCACTTCCAGACAAACACAACTTGTGTTTAACATACTTAGACATACTTCTCAAGCGTACCTCATTATGAAGAATATGCCTCATTTGCAGTCTTAAAAAGTTCATGTTCCTCAAAGTTCCACATTGAAAGGGTCTGTCACACATTCAGTATTAGGAATCTTTTAACTGATATTCATGGTAAATAGAAATTAATCATAATAATTCATTAAAAGATCTTTTTTATAAGTAAAAGGAGCATATTTAAGCCATCCTATGACCTTCCTAGTTGAAGCTGTTAGTAAGCCGTTAGTATGTGTTCCACATTTTGCCCATTTGTTCCACATTATAAGGGCTAGTGTTCCTCATTTTGGAGATGGAAGGTTGAGAGCTATGTACTTAGAAATAGACTGTGTAAATACTGTGTGTTGGTTTTCTGAGACATTTGAACCTAGAGCTTTGAATGAACATAGAAAGAAAGTGATTTTGAAAGTTTTGCTGTCTGGAGAGTGTTTGTTGATGAACTTAAGGGGCATGGGAGGAGAAGCATAAGTTGGAGAAAGTAAGATCTTCTAGGGCTTCTTACAGGAATTTCCTCCCCCCTTGGAAAGTTCCAACAATTGAAACTGTGTCGCCATCTACTTCTAAAGTTATTTCAAGGACATAATCAGAGTAAACCAATGTCTCTGGAATATCACAAGTTGAGGTTACTGTGCTAACAGCAACCACTTCATTAGTTACAGATCTCTTTAATGTGGAATTATTTGGATGACCTTTACTTCTGCAGAGATGGTGTATATTTACTGATAATGGTGGAACGTAATGACAGAAGTTTGAGTAGATTTTTATGGTGGAAATGTTCTGAATTGGGCAGTTTTGTCATTATTTGTTCATACATTTTGTTTCATTGCTTACTGGAAAAATGTTCAAAACTACAAATTTAAAACACACTCTAACAAGTGGTGTTGTATTATATAAGGGATATAATTTAATACAATTAGGAAGGTGAATCGAAGAACACATGCATGTATGCATGGTCCTAAATATGTGTGCAAGGAGCCTATGATTTGAAAACAGCCAAAAGGCAAACTTTATTTGCCACTGGCCAGATGCATTTTCTTTCAATGTGGGGTTCATTGGTGTTTCAATGAATGAGAGTTTCAAAGGCAAAGAAGATTCAATGCTAAGTCTGTTTTCATTGTGAGACTGTATTGCTTTGTTTAGCAAATGTCTGCCAGTGTTTGTGCTATAAAATTTAAAATAAAAGTTTTAAATTAAATCCAAATAATCATTGTAGAAGTAAAGCAGAAAACAGTATGCACATTACAGTGTTTATGTTAACTTGGGAGAAATAGCCAAGTAATGGGACACTGGAATGGGTGCAGAGGGGGGCTGGATATGAGGGGCCCTGATCCATTACCCTACCTAGGGCTCCATTTGACCATGATCCGACTCTGCTCCCAACCACAGACACACAGGGCACACTTTCATTGTAGCACACATCTAACATTTGCAGATATGACAAGGAGTATGTTCAACGGTTTACACTTCATTCATACCACCCACGATGTCAGCCACATTTAGAGCCAGAATTTGCATCAGGCAGGAACTCCACTATGAAGTTACCTGGCTCACAACCTACCATAACATTACAAAGCTTTATGTTTCATCGTGGTCATGGCTCACACTGAGGTGAAAGAATCAATATTTGTACTAAGACATCCACAACTCTTGCTGTGCAATTTTAACTGATTTATTAAATATGTTTCTTTTAAATTAATATTTCTTGAGTTAATTTGCAACAACCAGGGTGGTGGTTTTGCTATCATTTACAACATCCCACCTGCTTGCGTAATTTCCTAGGCATCCTATACTGTGTAGGAAGAGCAGTATGAGCGCCTCACCCACTGTGGACACTTTTATAGTTGCAGGCAGCCAAAAATTAAGCAAGGACCTGCAAGAGATGTCTTACAGAAGGCTTCAGTATTGGGCTTCAGTATTGCTGGCAAACATATACTTGTTTTGCCAAGAAATGAGCAGTGGTATGTAAGATTTCAGTACTTTACAGTTAACCATTCACAGGTTTATAGGTTCATAGGTGTGTACTAGGTTAATGGCCCTGGAGCCTTTATGAGCCTAGCCCATAGAAGTGCCCTGGAATTGTGCCGCCCGACGTTAGTTCCCAGTGCCTCTTTCAAGTAGAGCCACTGGAGTTATCCCCTGAGTGAACTTTCCATTTCCCATCCACTCATCAAGATTTCTCATGAAGATGGCCAGTGAGGTGCTCTGCTTGACATGTATGGAAAGTCTATTCCAGACCATGGGCAGTCTCTGGGTTATGAACCTGTCCCTCCAGCATGTTCTGTTGATTGTGGTAATGAGGTTGAGGCCTCTGGAGTTTGTGGTGCAGAGGGACTGGTATTTCTTTAGATGTAGCATTTCTAACAAAGCTGGGTCAGACATGGCTTTGTAAGTCAAGCAGAGATCACCTCTTAGTAGACGATATGAGACAGAGAATAGCTGGATTTTTTGAGTCTGTCCATGTAGGACATGTGTTTAAGGTGTAGGATCCTCTTTGTGAGGTACATTTGCAGCCTCTCCAGCTGTTGCAGGTGTCTAGTGAGGTACATGCCAAATGGGGCATTATACTCGATGACTGGCTTAATGAGGGAAGAGTAGATAGAGATGATGACCTCTTTCTTCCTGGATGCAAAACCCTTGGTAATGAAATGTGCCACATAGAAGGACCTTCTGGCCACAGTGGCAGCGTGGTGGTTGAAGGAGAGGTTGCTGTCGACCTGTGTCCCCAGATCTCTTATAACGCCTTCAGTGTTCAGTGGACTCCCATCAATATGGTAATTAGTGGGAACTGAGTTTTTCCTAAAGTGGATGATGATGCATTTTTTGGCATTAAGCTTAAGGTCATGGTTTCAGCATCAGTCCTTGGTCTCAGTGAGGCTTTTCTGTAGGATGTCTGCAGTACTTGGGGAGTTAATAATGGCTCCCAGCTTGCAGTCATCTGCGAACTTGGTCAGCCAGAGTCCCTCCATGTTGGCCTGAACTTCTGAGAAGTAGATGCCAAACAGAAGAGGACCCAGGACCGATCCCTTTGGGACTCCACTCATGACTGGTCGGCAGTCTGAATTGGGGTCCGCTACTTTCACACCATGGGTTCTATCTGTGAGCCAGTTTGCAACCCACTCAATGATATAGGGGTTGATGCCTAGTTTGGTGACTTTATCAACAATTCCTGAGTGAGGAATAGTATCAAAGGCCTTGGCCAGATCAAGGTAGGCTGTATGAACTGCCTTACCCTCATCCACAGCTCTGGTGACTGACTCAAAGAAGTCAACCAGTTTGAGCAAGCATGATCTACCTTTCACAAACCAAATTGTGTGGGATCTTGAGTTTGGAGATTCCCTATATCCTTGTTAATAAGGTCCATGATGATGTGCTCCATAGCTTTACATATCAGACTCATCAGGCTAATGGGATGATAATTCCCAGGGTCTGTAGTTGCTCCCCCTTTATGGAGAGGGATGACTGTAACATTGCGCCATTCAGTAGGGACAAAGCCTGAGGTGAAGCTGTGAGTGAACAAGACACACAGATGTGGTGCCAGTTCACTTTGTAATTCATGTAGAACATAGCCAGGTATATTGTTGGGTCCCATGGAAGCTGTATTCTTGGCCTTAGAAAATGCAGCTTCAACCTGTGCTGCAGTAATGCTGGGTGCCTGGCATTCTTCTGGTATTGAGATTGGTCCTTGGGGGGGTAAAATTGACACTGAATCTGTCGGCAAGTATGTTGGCAACGTCTGTTGGCTCAGTATAAGAGGTACCATTGTGCAATAACTCAGAGCAAATCTGGTTATTGCTGTGGAGATTCTTGATATAACTATAGAAGGCTTTGTGGTTGTCTTTAGTGTCTGCCCCAATTCTTCCTTCTTAGCTGGCTTTGGAGGTTTTGATAAGGGATTTCAACTTTTTGTTGAGGTTAATAAGGGAATTTTTCCAGTTTTGGGACTTCACCTTTTTCTAAAACAGTTTCTTCCTTCTGTTGTAGAGTCTATTAATGGCAGGGGACCACCAGACTGGCTTCCTTTTTTTGGAGTAGAGCATCTTGGTTCTGTTGGGTATGGCTAGTTCCATGCATTTATCTACGTGTTTGTACAGTACATTGGTGTATGATTCGGCAGCCATGAATCTATTTTCCATTGGCATGGATGCCATGACATTAGCCACCTCTGTTTTTAGGAGTCCAAAGTCAGCTTTGGAGAAGTTTTTCAAGGTGGATACCTTTGCTGGGGGGTTGTGATGTGAATTTCCCATGGTTGATTAGCTTGTGGTCGGACCTAACCAGGGAGGAATTGACTATTGGTGTAGAGAAATGGTTGCCCATGTTAGTAATAACCAGGTCAAGGATGTTGCTTCTTCTAGTGGGAGTAAGAATGAACTGGTCCAGGGCATTGGAATTGATGAATTCCAGGAAGTGTTGGGCCAGTGCATTGGTGCATGAGTAGTTTTCCCAGTTGATGGAGGGGTAGTTGAAGTCACCTAGCATGAGAGTGTTGGGTTGGATCTTAATAGTTTCCAGGGTGCTTAGGAATATGGAGTGAGAGTCTTGGGGCATGGTTGGGGACCTATCGCCGTCTTACCCAATGTTACTTGAACCAGGAGTATCTCAGATGCATTATGCTGGGCTACTAGTCTGGAGGTCTGCATATGCTTTATGAATATGGAGACACCACCACATTTGGAGCGTTGGTTCATGTTCTGGGGCCAAAAGGTGTGAAATGAGTTATAGTCTAGTAGTGCAGGGGTGCTTCCTGCTGCTTTAAGCCAGGTCTCCATGGTATACCTGCTCATATGTGGATAACTGATATAGTTTTCTCAGTTATCCACATATAAGCAGATATACCATGGAGCTCTGGCTTCTGGGTTTGCACCCCCTGTAAAAATTCCTGTGGGCACCTATGGTAGCAGCACCTAGAGATAAAGCATATCTATTGCTATAAATGTCATCTAGTTGATATTTCTATAAAATATACCACTTTATAAAGAAAGTTGGCTGAGGTATGTGCCCTTCCCAAATGTTAAATAAAGTCAAATTCAAAGAAAATGTTATTGTCATTCAGAACTATGCCACAGTGTAGCTGAATGAAATCCACAGTGTAGCTGAACGAAATTGCAATGCTTCGCTCCCAGTGCAAAAACATACATAAAGAGAAGAAGAAAATAACAAAATAAAAGTAAAAATAGAACAAAATAATAACATAATGACCAGATGCACTTTACATATAAATAGAATTGAATAACAAAATGTGCAGGACATTACTATAACATAAGAACTAAGCAGCATATGGAATGGTCAGGATGAAAATGAATATGAATATAAAATGGGTTTCAAAACAAATCGTAACAGAAGCAGTCATATATTTATATACTTCTAAATGCACAATTTTACACAGAAAAAAATGTTTCAAATACGAGATTAAAATTAAATTATAAAAACAATACAGGCAAAAAAGTAATCATTCTAGTAAGATAGATACTTAGATACAAAACACACATAAGAATGATGCCTCAGTACTGATTTACATGCCACAGGCTGTCTTTGTCAACGCACAACATGCTGTCTTCACTCTTTACACAATAACAAGAAATATTGGCTTGGCTAGTAAAAAGAAAAAAAGAAAAAAAAAATGTTTTTGCTTCTAGTGTAATGAGGATTTAGTGTACATACATTTTGGATGTTGGTAACTCCCAGCCTTGCCAGCAATGGAACACTCCGTAGGAAGAAATCCAGATTGTGTATAGCAAAAGGCTTCTGAAATACTGGATTTGTTAAATGAATATAAGCGGCCATAATGTCAGCATACAAAAAAGCTATACGTAAATAAAATCAGAAACTTCTAATAAGATACTCAGGTACAAACGCATACATGCTGCCCTTGTAAAATGTACTTCTGCAAAGGTACAGCATCTCTGTATAAGAAATCATCCAATAAATGTGACCTCATTTCTCCTTAACAGACAAAGCACCTGCAACAAACCTTAGCAGATTCAGTTACAAATCCAAACAACGGCTCCTGCCTGGGATAACTAGCAGTCAGTACTGCTTTCCAGGCTGTCTCCTGACATAAATAGGCTCCTCTGAGTTGACAACAGTAGTAGTAGTGCTGTCTCAATAAAATACTCACTTCTAATAAGTCCACAAGTGGGCGGCCAGACAGATAAGTGAAACAATCCCCACATCTATTTCTCAGCAGTTTAAAATAAATTTATATTACTCAACCAAACTTTTAAATCGCTTTTTGTAGAATGGACTGCCCATTTGAATTGTTTTCCTGTTAGTGCTAAGCTCTGTGGTACCACTCGCAGTGAATCTTCAACCAGTCACAGAGCTCATCTATGCAGACCAGATCTGGTAGAAAGCACTCATAGCCTTGCAGTAATAAAATTGTCAGCTACAAAAACAAGAAATGGCTCAGCTCAATCTTTGCTCTTTAATTTGGCACTCCACAAGACTGACCCAAGCAAGCTTATATATATATATATATATATATATATATATATATATATATATATATATATATGTGTGTGTGTGTGTGTGTGTGTGTGTGTATATATATATATATATATATATATATATATATATATATATATATATATTAATATATATATATATATATATATATATATATGGGTGTACTTCACTTGATTGAAAGCTCACTAGACTGAAAGTCATTTCACAAAGCACACTTGACTGAAAGGTCACTTCACTGAAAGCTCACTTGACTGAAACTCAATTTGTTGAAAGGTATATGCTCTTTTCCCCATTGTAGTGCAATCCTGGAGTTAGTATCAGTGGCGGCTGGTGACTTCAAATCAAAGGGGGGCTGCAGGAGACAGCTGAATGGGTGGGGTCAAGGGGAAAGGGTGTGGCCAACTAGAAAGGGGAGGAGCTATGCTCAAAACCACAAAAACTAACTTTAATTAAATATGCTGCCCTGGGTGGCAAACCATCATTATGAGAGTCCAATCAAGACAAAAATAAGTGTAGAAGAATAAAAATATTTCAATGCATTGGCTGCATGACAGCTTACTTATTATCTAGATGGAAACAAAAGGTTGTGAGGCATGAAAAAATAAATTACTTTTTAAATACATTACTGGAATGCCAGTCAAAATCAAGTATAAGAAAAACCAGAAGCACTCAACACAAACCACTTCTCCTTGCACTGCAGTTCTAATTATAATATATTCAGCTTTATTAAAGTACCAAGCAACATGCTGAAAGTAGAAATCTATGTGATGCCCCCACTTGTAAAAATGTTTCTTATCCAAAAAAGACCTGCTGCCTGACCTCTATCTACTTGTTTCATGGGGAAAACATGATCAAAGTAAAAAATGAAAAGCAAACAAGAAACAAGCTCAAGATACATTGCTTAAAGGATTACTGTACAGGTTATGGACCACACATGATTGGCATTCTGTTTAGTTTACGGGTAAAGTCTGTAGAGATGACTGGAAGTCTCCAACAAGTGTAATGAGCTTTTTAAAATAATGGAATCCTGTCCTTTAATACCAAAGGCTTATACATTATCTAGTCAAGTATTTTCTGCATGGCAGCAACAGAAAGGCTTTCACTGTTGGCAATTCTTTAACAGTATGCTTATTAAAGCTTACTTGCATCTTACGATCTCAGACAAGCTTAACTTATGTTCATTAAAGCATTGCTACTTAAACACAGAGCAACAGACACTTTGAGTAATAAGCATAAATCTGAGTAATAAGCATAAAAACAGTACAAAAATATGACAGAAACCAGACCGTTCTGCAAAATCAAGGACAGATGAAAAGCCACTGTAGTACTTGTGTCTACCTTGGATGGGGGGACACACTGCACATTTACACTGCATAACTACTCCTTGCCTTGCTTGGACACATCCAGAGTCACTACATGGGGGAGTGGGGTGCAGCAAGTATGTCACAATTTGAAATGTCTCTGGCTGACTGTGATGGCCCTGACACATTTGTCATACCTCTCAACCTCAGAGCAAGAAATCTGGACAAAGCCATACACTGAAGTGGGCAAAGGCCCAAAAATAAGGACAATTTTTAAATATTGCTCTAATAAACTTAGAAAGATAATAGAATAAGTCTTGCATTAGTATGAATTTTCTTAAGGGTATAAAATCTGAAACTCAAATGTCTGTCATTTTCTAACTTCAGTCTTTAGTGATTTGTCACTAATTTGCCAAAAACACAATTTTATGAAAATGGACCAAAAATGTGATGCAAAAATATAAAATAGCCACACAATACAGCTGGGAACCTGTCAAAGAAGGGACACTTTAATATTAGTACTGCTAACTTGAGCAGCTGACAAAATAAAAGAATCTACATGCATTTCAAGTAATCTATAACTTTGATTATTACAGTTATTTCTTAATTGTAAACCCTCCATGTTTTCTTCCAAAATTGCTATTTTGTGGACGGATTATTAGGGGGAAGAGCAACATTTTGAGCCAAAATCGGGGACAGTTGAGAGGTTGGCTATGCCTAATTCTATAAAGCAATTTATTTGCATGTACGTCTCAATCTGTTAATGCAGTAAATCTGAACAAGGCCAAATATATTGGGAACATATAAACAGTACTAAAATTGCTCTTTTATAAATTGAGACAATTGATAGAACAGCTCTTACTTTAACATGCATTTTTCTGAAGGTTATGAAGTCTGAAACTCAGTGTATCATTATTCAGTGACTTAATTCCTAAATGATTTGCCAGAAAACTACAAATTTTATGAACAAACCAAAAATAAGAAGCAAAAATCTATTCATTCTTTGAAAATCTGGACAGTTGGGAGGTATAGTTCAGCTGGGCCTGTCTGAGTTTGCTGCCCTTCCCCCCTGACAAAATCATGGTTGAATGGAGCCTCTGCAGCCATTCCAATGAACCATTACTTGGCCATTTCACTCCATTTACCATAAACACTAATGTGCATACTGCTTTACTTCTATGATGAGTTGGACTTCATTTAAAAGTTTTATTTTGTATTTTACAGCACAAACACTAAGATATTTGCTAAACAAACTTGGCATTAAAACTTCTCTGCCCTTGAAACTCACATTCATTGAAACAACATTAAAACCCACATTCAAAGAAAATACATTTTACCTGTGGCAGATAAAAAATAATTCTGGGCTGTTTTCAAATCATAGGCCCCTTGCATATAAAACATACATGTGCTCTTTGATACACCTTCCTATTGCTTTGAACATTTTTCCAGTAAACAATGAAACAAAACTGCCCAATTCAGAACATTTCCATCATAAAAGTCTACTCAAACTTCTACAGTCCACTATTATCAGTAAATATGCACAATTCTACAGTCCACCATTATCAGTAAATATGCACAATCTCTGAAGTAGTAAAAGTCATCTAAATAATTCCACGTTAAATAAATCTGTAATGAAGAGGTTGCTGCTAGCAATCACCTTTACATTTCATGGCTTCATCGAAAAATAAAGTGTCTGATGCCCCTGAGGAATAAATTGCCTAAATTACATTAAAAATAAGCTAGTAATATTGCAATAGGAAATGGATAGCAAACTCATAACAGGCTCATAGTTAGTATCTTAACTTTCAGTACGGCAACATTCACCCCTTATGGGAGTAGAACCAACAACCTACTGCATCAAAAGCAAGTACACAACCTGTTGTGCTATTAGCAGTGTGAGCCGACTTAGCATAATCAGCACTAAACTTCTCTTCCCCTGCAGCTCTCAGCCCCTTGTAAAATCTACACAATACTCAAATGCATCTCAACTTCGCAGCACAAGAAGTCTGGAAAAAGCCAAATTTATTGGGGTGGGTCAAAAGGGCAAAAACCAGGGACACATTAAACATTGCTTGTATAATCTTGGAAAGCTGTTAGAATAAAATGCTGTGTTACCACCATGTATTTTACTGCCAAGGTTCCTGTGCAAAAGAGTCAGAACAATATACCACTATGCCAAATCACCTGCTTTGTGAAAGAAAAATTCTGTGTTACCACCGTACATTTTACTGCCAAGGTCCCTGTGCAAAACAGTCAAAAGCAACATACCACTATGCCAAATCAGCTGCTTTGTGAAAGAGAGGAAGACTGAAACTTAAATGGCTATCATTTAATGAATTCAGTTCTCACCATAGCTGTCAACCTCTTAGCACAAAACACGTGGACAAACCCAGTAATAAGGGAATACAGCCTTCAAACATATTCAGTGAATTCAGTTCTTGCCATAGCTGTCAACCTTAGCACAAAAAACCTGGACCAAGCCAATAACAGGGTATTACAGTCCCAAAAATAAGGACAAATTTCAAATAGTCATCTTATAAACTTAAAAAATTGCTATAATAAAAGGTTGTGTTACTATATATTTATTGCTAGAATAAAAAGTTGTTTTACTATGTATTTTCTGAAGAATATGAAGTCTGAAATTCAAATGCCTGTCAATTTTACTTCTGACGGAGCAAAAACAATTTTCAGCAGAGGTCCAGGGAGAAATACTGTAGACACGTCTTTGAAAAATGGCAGGACACCAGAGCAAATCCACACAAACACAGGGATAAGATGCAGACTCCACACAGAAGGCACCCCAGCCAAGAATCAAACCAGAAAAACCTATAGCTGTGAGGCAACAATACTGACACTGCACCATCAAATATGTAAGGAAGTAAACATTCAGAAACCTGAAGTCTGAAATTTAAATGCCTGTCAATTTGTTAAACAGGACTGTCTGACTTGGAACAAAAAAAAAAAACAATTCTCAGCAGAGGCCCAGGAAGATATAATGCAGACATGTCTTTGTAACATGGGAGGACACAAAAGCAAACCCACACAAACACAGGGAGAAGATACAGACCCCCCCCCCACAAAGAAGGCACCCCAGCCAAGACTCAAACCCAAGAACCTGCAACTGTGAGGCAACAATGCTACCACTGCACCATCAAATTTCAAGCATTGCAATATTTAAAAAACACAGATATTATGAGGAATAGATCAGATGAAATATGAGGCAAAAATCTGCAATTTTTTTACAAATGGTGGTGGGTAGGGAAGTCAGGTCTTTAACACCTGCATACAAGATACAGGGTTCAAGCCTGAGGTATTCCCTACCACACCACCATAAGTCTAACCACCAGTATATTGCAACTGGGGCATTTTCACACATACACACACACACACACACACACACACACACACACACACACACACACACACACACACACACACAGCAAATCCCTCCAGCACACACAGCAAATCCCTCCAGCACACACACACACACACACACACACACAGCAAATCCCTCCAGCACACACACACACAGCAAATCCCTCCAGCGCACACACACACACACACACACACACACACACACACACACACACACACACACACACACACACACAGCAAATCCATCCAACACACACAGCAAATCCCTTCAGCACACACACACACACAGCAAATCCCTCCAACACACACAGCAAATCCCTCCAGCACACACACACACACAGCAAATCCCTCCAACACACACACACACACACAGCAAATCCCTCCAACACACACAGCAAATCCCTCCAGCACACACACACAAAAACAGCAAATCCCTCCAACACACACACACACAGCAAATCCCTCCAACACACACACACACACACAGCAAATCCCTCCAACACACACACACACACACACACACACAGCAAATCCTTCCAGCACACACACAGCAAATCCCTCACAGCAAATCCCTCCAGCACACACACAGCAAATCCCTCCAGCACACACACAGCAAATCCCTCCAGCACACACACAGCAAATCCCTCCAGCACACACACAGCAAATCCCTCCAGCACACACAACAGACCAGCAAATAACTCCAGCGACCAACAGACCAGCAAATCCCTCCAGCGACCAACAGACCAGCAAATCCCTCCAGCGACCAACAGACCAGCAAATCCCTCCAGCGACCAACAGACCAGCAAATCCCTCCAGCGACCAACAGACCAACAAATCCCTCCATTGACCAACAGACCAGCAAATCCCTCTAGCGACCAACAGACCAGCAAATCCCTCCAGCGACCAACAGCAAATCTCCAGCGACCAACCACAAACAGCAAATCCCTCCAGATTCACTTACCTGATGATGTATCGTGTCCGACCAAAATCCACCTGCGACATTGTACCAGCCAGCAACCAAACCCTGCTACACCTACCTCCTGAATGAGCCTGCGCAATGAACATCCCATGAGAGCAACTCACCTCTTAGTCCTGATTGAATGTAATCCCACGAGAGCAGCTCACCTCTTAATCCTGATTGGATTTGCCTGCAGCCGATGCAGTCCGGACCTCCTCTTCTATGCAGTCGTTTCCACAATGATTCCTGGGTGCATTTGCAGCAAAGATTGCTGGGTACCTGTGTTTCTTTATCCGGACTGCAGTCTGGACTCGTGTGTTTTTTTTTTTTGTTTTTTAGTTTAACAGATTTTTTTTCTTTCTTTTCTAGGTGGGAGGGCTGCAGTCCGGCAGTCCAATACCATGAGCCGCCCCTGGTTAGTATATATAGTAAGGGGGGATGTGGGGGGCACAGCCCCTCACATAGTTTGGGTATATATTGTGTTCTTAAAAAAGTTATTCATTATAGTTGTAAGTATTCGTGTATATGGGTTAAAATGTATGAAATAGGTGAGGGGCTTCACCTCAACACCCCCCAATATGAGGGGGCTGTGCCCCCCACATCCCCCTTACTATATATTCTAACTCCAGGATTGCACTACAATGGGGAAAAGGACAGATACCGTTCAACGAAATGACTTTCAGTCAAGTGAGCTTTCAGTCAAGTGAGCTTTCAGTGGTGTGCTTCTTCAAATGAGTTTCAGTCTAGTGAGCTTTCAATCAAGTGAAGTGCACCCATATATATATATATATATATATATATATATATATATATATATATATATATATACATATACATAGAGAGAGGGAAAGAGAAAGATGTTTATGTCATGAAATATCTAAAACTCAAAGCACTGAACCTGAAAATATCTTAGAAAAAAACACTGAAAGCAAAAACTGCTGAAAACCTCCTGCACACCATATTCATGTGTGCTAACTCTAACCCTACCAATGCCTATATACCTTATCCTATACATTACGTGCTTAAAACTCCTTTCCCTGACAGAACCACTGCACAAGAGAAAAGGAGGTAGAGCACACGTAACAGCAAATATGCAAAACGGTAAATCTATTCCTTTAGCTAACATGCAAACACTCAAATGTACACACCAACCACCATAAGCTTTCATTCAAGCATTTATTTTCCTGCACACTCCTACTTATAAACACTATAAAGATGAACAGTGGGTCATTCAACATTCGGTCAAATGTGCTTTCATTATTTAGTGCTTTCAGTTTTCTCCATCAAGCTAAAAACTTTTTATTCAAATGTGCTTTCAATATATATATATATATATATATATATATATATATATATATAATCATATATATAAACATTTTATATATATATATATATATATATATATAATCATATATATAAACATTTTATATATATATATATATATATATATATATATATATATATATATATATATGGATTCACTTCAGAAACTCGAAATACTAGACACACACACACACACACACACACACACACGCACACACATGCACACACACACACACACACACACACACACACACACACACACACACACACACACACCATTCTCCACACAAACACACACAATCTCTCTACTACATGAAAACATGGGGGGGCAAACCGCCCTGCATCCCCCATGTGGGAGGCTCCGCCACCCACACCCCCTACTTAAATATTTCACTCCGAAGTCACACTACATACAAACACATACAAAACACCCCCACACAAGCTACATTCTCCTCGCACAAACATCACAGCAACAAAACCCACTGACACACATCACACACCCAAACCCCTTAACACATACACATACTTACCTGAAGACCTGACCGCAGCAGATGTTTAGAACATGAAATTCAAAACCTCCAGTATTCCAGGTTTTGAATTTCGCACTTCTAAACTTTCTCTGTTCTGTGGATTCGGCTTCTTAAGCTCGAGATACTGAAATTCGAGATTTCAGTATTTCGAGCTTCTGACGGGAACCCATATATATATATATATATATATATATATATATATATATATATATATATATATATATATATCTCAATCTAGGACTTTTGAACGAAAGTTCAAAAGCCCAAATCCATTACCACCGAACACACTTTAACGAAAGCACTTTCATCGAAAAAGCGCATTTGTTAAAGTGTGTTAAAAAAAACACAAAATCTACTTGAATGCAGGGGGGGCAAGCCCCCCTGCACCCCCTTACTTTAATATTCTCACTCTGAGGTTGCACTACAGTGGGAAAAAGGGAATTTTCCCTTACCACTTCGTAGTACGACTGGAACAACAAGCATACTTATGCGAAAGTGCTGCTAAGGTGAAAGATCCAGTCAAGCATCTGTACAGATTCCATATAAATATATATACATATATATATATATATATATATATATATATATATATATATATATATATATATATATATATATATATATATATATATATATATATATATATATATATATATATATGGGACTAGTTCAGATTGTCAAACTGCCGGAACATCGAACCACATATGGCCGAGACCATATGCATGAAACCTCGGAACATCGAAACCTAAATAAAACAAATTTTTTTTGTTTTACTTTTTGTTTTGCTGCAGCAGAGATGCTATGCCCCCCTGCATTCCCCACACCCCTTGCTACTTAAATATACCAACTCAGAGATCGCACTTACATTAAAGTGAATGGGAATTTTTCCCTACAGCGATCAACAGGCAAATGGATCGATGTTCTAAAAAAACATTGTTTTCATCTCGACCGTATGTGGTTCGATGTTCCAGCCATTTGACAATCTGAAGGACACGCACACACACACACACACACACACACACACACACACACATATATATATATATATATATATATATATATATATGTGAATGTGTGTGTGTGTGTGTGTGTGTGTGTGTGTGTGTGTGTGTGTGTGTGTGTGTGTGTGTATCGATTGGGAAAATATTAAGATCTACACCCTAAAGTGCATGCCACATGACACAATCTTAGACCATATAAAAGAAAGCTACTATATTTTGCATAGGGGCAAACGCCACCACCATGCCTGCTAATTATATTTACTAACTAACTCCAAGATCACACAGTACACTGCCAAAATGGGATCTGATTTGTTGCAGGGGCATATTCCACAACCTCAGGCATTGTCAGTCTTGTAGACCTCTCACCCATCTGTTTTATCATCCAAATTGTGTCTTATTTTAGGTAATAAATAATTTGACAACATTTGGGAGTTTCAATTAATAAATGTATTCCTATATATATATATATATATATCTCTGTATATGTATCTATCTATATATTTCTCTATATATCTACATCTATCTATTTATATATCTCTCTATAAATCTATATCTATCCACATATATATATATATATATAGAGAGAGAGAGAGAGAGAGATAAATATATATATAGATTACATATATAGAAGGATAGCTATATAGATAGACAGACAGATAGATAGATAGATAGATAGATAGATAGATAGATAGATAGATAGATAGATAGATAGATAGATAGACAGACAGACAGACAGACAGACAGACAGATAGATAGATAGATAGATAGATAGATAGATATTTTTTTCTAAGAGACATCTACTAAGATTTGATGGTGCTGTCTGCGGAAGAAAACAGCTCATTAGACTTTGCAGGACTAATGTGATTTGAGTGAGGCTGTTTGGAATACTTTAATGTGTGACTAATGTTTGAATGGAACTTAAATACTATGTACATATGTATGACATATGAATGATTTTATGTTGGGAAAATGAAAAGAAAAAATAAAATATATGAGTGTAAATATTTCTTATAATGACAGTCATTAATGCTTTTTACATACATACGTAAAAAAATGTATTTGCTTCAAAAAATTTACTTTGTCTATATGTGCTCCACAACAATAGTGGGGACAGATGGGTTGATGAACTGAACTATTTGTAAATATAAATGGCAAATATGGTTGGATTCATGCAAGGGATTTGTTTTAAATCTAAGGGTTAATTTTAAATGTTAGAAACAGATGTTTTAAATTGTAGGTCACATTATTTGAAAATGTGACTATTATCAGGTACTTAATGAGTGAATAATGTGATAGCAGCAAAGTCTCGGTTTCTATTATTCTAAGTTAAGAGACAACAGAGTTAACTTTTTGGAATGTTTTTATTTTATTAATATGTATTTAAAGTATTTACTTGGGCATTGTGTTGGTTTTCCACTGGTTGGAGTCTGTTTTGCGGAATTTTGACATTTTAAAGACCAGTGGTACACACTGATGAAGAGTAGGGGAGCTTCTCTCCAATGCTGAATCACTAATTCACAACTACAGCATTGATCATACTTTATTCCACAACACAGTTGGAGCACAGTGTTCTTTCACTGTGGTACTGATCTCATGGTATTCACCGCTGTGATAATACAGCTTAAATGTGGGTTATTTAAATTAAACAATAAAAGCCAAAAGCTGGTTTAGTTGTTTATAATTTTTTTTCTCACATTTAAATGTGACTAAGACCTGGGGCTCTTGGCTATTTTTCTGCAGCCTACCAGCACATACAAAACAGACAGCCTATTAACTGAGTGCTGGTATGTGCAATTGATTTAGTGTACCCTTTCTCAGCACAAATATCATCCTCAATAAAGGATGGGTAAATACCATTCTTAAAAATGGCTTAGTGGAATATAGTTGGTCAACAAAATATACTATAAATGACTGTGTGTCCACCTACAAGCAAGTACAAAACTGTTACATAAAGTGGTTCTGTTAATGACTGAAGACCTAAGTGATGCAGTTAATCAGGGCTGTGTCATCAAACAAAACTAAAGGTACTACCTTTACTTGTTGCCTAAGACCAAGCATACTCAGCGTGTAGAGCATATAGAAAGGTAAAATGACTCCCTGAGGTTTACTTTGTTGATTAACCCTTTGATTTATTATGTTTGCACCACCACCATTCTGTTGTACAAGTGCGTTAACCTCTGACATGATGTGCTACAAAAAATGGTGCACATACAATAGTGAGCATGTGGTATCTCCACTGCAGCACACTAGCTCTGTAGTCATGCTACTATATGTACACAGCTTTGTTTCAGTCAAAACTTGTACATCTCAAAGCCGTTTCACACACTATAGATCTTCTGACAATGATTCGGCACTCTAGAGGATGTCCTGGAATTCTTAAGTTCTTTCAGAGAGTTCCAAGAAATAAGCAGAACCAAAATAAGTCCTTCAGTGACAGGACAGAAAAATGTAAATGATGTAAATATAGTTATATTACATATTCCTAAATAAGTGGTCATACATCAATGTGCCTAACAAGCAGTTATCCTGCTTCCAGCCATAATAAATAAAGGCATCAGAAAACTTATTGAAACTGCACTGAGAACAGTATATATATGTCTGATCAAATGCAACAAGTACTACATAAGGTTATTTATTTCAATATTTTCAACAGTAATGTAGGAAGATAGCAACAATTATTCACTTGGTGTGCGTTTGATAAAGTTATTTGTTATCCTTGTCCATGTTAAGTGCTGTTGTTTTTTTCTCTAATAGATTTCTTGGGTCTGTGCTCTGTGGGAAATGATAGTATCTTCTGTTGCAGAGGTGCTGCTAAATAAGAACAGTTTAAAGCTAGCCAGCACATGCTTTTTCATTTGCCTGACTACCTCATCTCACAACCCATATAAGCCATATACCTTTGTCATGGTTACTGACAGAGTTATAATGGGAGATGGGAAACATAAGCATAATGCTTATAACATAAAAGTGAAATGTTTGACTTGGCTGAGGTGTCTTGTATAGTACAGCTTAACATTCGCAAATCTCTTTTTCCTCCATTTTAAATAAGTTTACAGCTTCCCAACATAGTGGCACACAGTGGCACATGCATACGGAAAAAACTACAGTGAGCTGTTTGATTTGGAATTCAAAATTAAGTAAAGAAAGGACTTTTAGCAAAAACATAAAATAGCAGAACCAGGAAATGTGGAGGGGCTGCAATCCAGCAGACCAGAATAAATAGCTGTCACTACTTGAAGGACAGAGAGGTAGTGGAATATGACTAAGGTCTTTACATCTTTAAGCAGCTGAAGAGCATTGAAGGATGTACATGTGTCTCAGCTAAAGGGTAGAAAACGTAAGCAAAGTCTGAAGTCAGAGTGAGTAGGTTATATTGCATTACACGTGTATGATATTGCATTTTTATGCTATAAATAACCTAAAAAGACTTACTTGAAAGTACATTTAGCATTCTAAGCCCCCCTTCACCATCTCTTCCCTTCACACTTTCTCTACCTTTGTCATGTCATTCCAAATAGCCAATGGATTTCCTCTCTGCCATGCCACTCATTCTGGTAATCCATTCCATAATCCACCAACCTATCTGAGAAGAAAATTTTCACAAATCCATCCAACAGTTGCTTCTTAAACTCTGCTGCCTGTGTTCCCTGCTCCCACTCCATCCTGTTTTGAGTGCCCCCTCACATCTCCTCATTATGATCTTGTGCACCTATATCATGTCCTACTGTATTTTCTGGTCCATTCCTTCAACCCTCTGGTCATATAATTTCACCTTCAACTCACACTCTTTTCTTGCTCCTCTTCGCAGACTCGTTATAGCACCCTGATATTGCTATCTCCTTGTACGGCTTTCAGAATTACACACAGTAGTCAGGATTTGCCCAAACCAGACCTGAGTAGACAGAAAACACATGACCTATTTTGCTTCTGGAGTCTGTTCCCCTGAGAATGCAGTTCAGTAATTTGTTGCCTGTTGCCACAGGCCCCTCACTTTAGTTATGTTGATTGAATCCAGGTGTGGTAAACAACCACAAATTCTTTTTTATCTGTCATTTGTCCGCCCACAGCTGAACTAGTCCTGCAGTACACTACCAGCCACATTGCTAATTCCTGGTGTTGTCCATCTTTCTGCACCCTCCTTGTTCTATTCGTCAGCCATACAGCAATTCCTTAGCCTTGGTGATTCCCACAACTTCCTTAGTTTTTCTTGCATGCACCTGTGTGGGACTGCATTAAAGTCCTTAATAAACTCCAGGTAGATCATATCGCTGAACACTCGCCTGTCTTGCTCTGCCATATCCCAGACATAAAAGTGGATTAAGTTAGACATATAGCTCCTTCAGGACATGAAACCATGTTGGTTGCTGTCCTGAAGATTACTACCCTCACAGTAAGGAAGGAGGGTTACCCTCAGGATCCTTTCCATGGTTTTCCACACCAGACTTGTAGTTCTCTGGGTTTTTCTCTCCCTGTTGTTCAAGGCTACTGGACTCTTACCATTTTCAGTCTTCAAGCACTTCTGGACTAGACAGTTTTCAATGATCTGTTGAAGATCTCATGCAGGGGATCCACCACAGCAGCAGCGTACCATGCAGTTTCCTAAGGACTCTATGAGGCAGCAGATCTGATTCCTGTGTCTTTTCTTCTATTAGGGCATCAAGTTCTCTTTCCAGCTCTTCCTGGTCTATACTTGTGTCTAGTCACTGCTCTCTTTGTTTTGTCCTACTACCTTACTGGCAATGAAACCTTCTCATTTTCCAAACACTGAGATGAAATCATCAGTCAATACCATCTCCCTTCAATCCTTATTCACATTGGCCACATCTGTTTCTCTGTCCTTCCCTTTTCTGCTATATAACTAAAAAAATCTTTGTTTCCTTTCTTAACTCCCTCTGCAAATTCCCATTTGACTTGCACTTTTGATACTCTTACCTCTGCTGTTACCCTTCTGCTTCCCTTCTTCTACCATACCTCTATCAAATCCTTTCTACCTCGTATGCCTTGCCCTTTGCTAAAATATTTAGTCTGACATGTATATGCAAATATATTGACCCTCCCGTTTTTTTTTTTTTTTCCATGTTGCTTTTTCCTCACATCCTTGTCCATTGCCCCAAATACTTTATACTTTGCCATTCCCATAACTTCTCTCCCTTGGGTTGCTTTGAGAACCTAAGTTAGTTTGAAAAATTTACCATAATCTACTTCACTAAAGTCATACACCAACATCTCTGTGGCTGTATTCCTACCCTTCCAAAGTGTAAGCTGCACAATTGCATGATCATTTTTAGTAAACTGGGCCTTCACCTGATCAAACCTGATCCCCTCTACCTTTGTTAGGAGCATATTTAGAATTCTACCCTTTCAGGAGCAGCCCTATATGAGCTGGTCTAACCCATCATAATGCAAACATTTGCTCCTCCCTTTCAGCCCTGGAGCTTGGAAACTCCCAGTTTGTTTCACAAATGTAAGACTCATCTTCCTTTTCAGCTCTCTTATTTTTCTGTATCAGTCTCTCATTTTTCCCAGTGATGTGCCTGAAGGAGACTGATACTAATTCATTATATCAGTCCTTGTATCACCCAAACAGCAGTACCCCATCACTCTAATATATCAGCCACAGTGCTTACCTAAAATGTGACCCTGCACATTTCCTTTCCCCTCTTTATGAGGTGGTATACATCTTCTTCTCTGACCTAGCATTTGATGTCTTCCTTTAAAGAAATTACTCCTCCATCTATATTCCTTTCCTCTTTGTCATTTCTGAATAATATAGCCACTGATGTCTCACTGTCCTCCCTTCATTAATCTCTTCCTCATGCCAATGTGATGCTAGCAATATCCAGTCTCCACTCCTTCAACATTACTTTCATCTGCCTCTTGTTATTAGACTCCTTGCATTGCATAGATATACTGCACAGCCATGCTGTCTGCCATCCCTTTTTGTTCCTTTTTTGTACTGCATGTTTATTTGCTGCTTCTGTTCCTTGCCTAGTTACCTACCCCTCTTCTGCTTCTGTGGCACCCCAACTCTCCTTTCATATTAGTTTAAAGGTGCAGTCATAAGACCTACCATTCCAATCTAACTCTGAACACCACTTTCCTTTCTGGAGCCATATGGACTTAATCACTGGAAATTATCTTGTGCCTTTTCCTGATCTTTCCCCTTTTCCCAGCACTCCTAAACCTTTTTCCCTTGTCCACTAGTGCAGATAGCCAGTGCTTTATACTTTCCTTTCTTGGTCTACTGGTTGCTGGCAAAGGGCAAAGCTAACACTTTTGAGAATGCACCTTACAACACCCTACCATACAATCTCTCTGCCACCTCTTCAATCATACCTGCTACCATCTTAGTAACTTCCTGTGGCAGGACATTGATGCCTGGAACATGGCATTTACCCCAAAGTATTCACATCTTCCTATGTCTATCCTTGTCCTATGATCAGTTTTACTGTAACCAGGTCTCTGTTTTGAATGCTGCTAATCCCTTTGGTGATTGAGCATCTATTCAATAAGACTTGTTTGTCCTTACACTGACTTTTACATCCTTCACCTTCTAGCACCTTCTACCTCATATCACTACCTTTCCTATCTGCAAATTCTCCACCTTCTGCTGTGCCACATCCAGCTCTCCTCACCGCCTTTGCTGGTTGCTTCCTTCCATCCCTTTTTCCCTGTACTACTGAACCCCCCCCCCCATTCTGTCCCCATAGTGCACAGCACATTCCTCTACCATTTGCCACTTATCCCTTTTATCTATATATGTGCCCCTCCTTTCCAACTTCAACCCAGCTCTTGCAGTTGTGGAGGCCTCTGCATAACGACCTCAGGATCTGGCTCCAGTTCACCATTAGTCATTGCTGTCAGAGCCTGTTCTTACAGTTTAGCTTCCTTATCTTGTTATTTTTCTGTCTTTCTCTCCCCCATCTCCATTTACTTACCATATACTGCTCCACTTCTCTAAATTACTCTGATAACTCTTACATCTGTCCACATAACCTCTGCCATGCTACTTCCAGCCTTTCTCAACTTGATCCATTTCCTCTCCAATTTTCTATCTTACTTGCCAACCCAGTATTGCATCTTTCTCCCTTATGTTCCCCTAAATCATGCTTATTTTTCTGCATGCCCAAAATCATCGGCCATCCAAATATTCCCTAAGCCAACTTCCTGTCCTGCATCCTGTGCTCCTCACCAACCTCCACCCTTTCAAGCCAGCACTACTCATTCCTGATTCCCATCATCTTCCCATTTTTAAAAATTACTAGCACCCAGCTGGGTTTCTGTACCCCAAGTGCCTTAACTGAGCTGCTTAGCAAATTAGCAAAATCCCAACAAGTGACAAGTTAACATGTATTTAGGAGCAGTAGGCAAGCAATTAAATATTCTTCCTTAATAATCTTTTGCAAAGCAATTAAAAAATATCCACCATTAGTTTTCTGTTCTAAATTAGTCCTTCAAATGAGATGTTACCATAATTTGAATGAAATTTTAAAGCAAGGTCCAAACTACTTGAGCTAGCAGTAGCAAAGGTTATCGTAAAAGACTCCACAGCAATTACCAAAGAAATATTTCTGTTATGACAGTATCATTCTTTCTAGTTGTTCAGGAAATGATTTTACAATAATACATCATAGAAAGGTACAAAATAGGAAAGAGCTAGAAAACAACAAGATGCATATTCAAAGAAAATAAAAGTAAATACATAAGTATGGCAATGTTGTTATGCCTCAACACAGCTAGTGCAACTATTCCCTATATTTTCCAGACCTTTCTTTATGTCCCATTCTTTATTATCTTTTTACCTTTTGTTCCACATCAGTCATGCAGCTCTCACTGTATCTAATTTCCTTTGAACCATTTTATCTTTATTCCTCAAAGTAACCATGAAAAACATCGTCAGCATTAACAATTGCTAATATCTGTCATATTAATTTTTCCCCCAAAAATCATTTAACTCTCCGACAGTCAAATACAGCATATTGTAATGTTATTTCCCATTGACATTCCATAATTGTACCATGGCTGGGTTTCTTCCCATTGACATTCCATAATTGTACAATGGCTGGGTTTCTTCCCATTGATAGTCCATAATTGTACCATGGATGGGTTTCTTCCCATTGATATTCCATAATTGTACCATGGCTGGGTTTCTTCCCGTTGGCATTCCATAATTGTACCATGGCTGGGTTTCTTCCCATTGATATTCCATAATTGTACCATGGCTGGGTTTCTTCCCACTGACATTCCATAATTGCACCATGGCTGGGTTTCTTCCCATTGATATTCCATAATTGTACCATGGCTGGATTTCTTCCCATTGACATTTCATAATTGTACCATGTCTGGGTTTCTTCCCATTGACATTCCATAATTGTACTATGTCTGGGTTTCTTCCCATTGACATTCCATAATTGTACCATGGCTGGGTTTCTTCCCATTGACATTCTATAATTGTACCATGGCTGGGTTTCTTCCTGTTGACATTCCATTAATATACAATGGCTGGGTTACTTCCTATTGATATTCCATAATTGTACCATGGCTGGGTTTCTTCCTGTTGACATTCCATTAATATACAATGGCTGGGTTACTTCCCATTGATATTCCATAATTGTACCATGTCTGAGTTTCGGAAACATGACAAATGCAGTTGCAGTGAGTTGGCTGCTGTTTACCTACTGGACCTGACATGGCTTGAAGCTCATTAAGGATTAACAGCATTTAATAGTGTGAATACAGCAGCTAATTACAAATCCTACTTATGGTCAGGACAAGGCCTGCAGTAAGGGCACATATCCTCCAGATGTATATAGTATGAGAAGAGAAATGTTTCTGAACTTAATGAATGTACGTGCTTCAACTGGCTCAGAGAGTGCAAGCGTGAACAAAAACAGCAGGGCAGAAAATGCAGCTAGCAACCTTAAAGGTCCATGGCAGTGTGGCTTCATCTATTTTATCTGAATTAGATGGTGTTAATGGATGGATAGGGAAGTTATGAAAATAGAGTTGCAGGAGAGGACAGCACATAAGGAGAAATGCTAAAATGTTAAGAAATGAAATGAAGATGATGGTGGTGGGAAAGGTTGGATACATTTTGTGGGGGGGGGGTGCCCACTTTCTATATAGCAAGAGGGTAAGGTGGAGAAGGAAGTAAAAAGGGTTAGGGAAGGTAGCAGGGATACATAACAAACATAGAAGACAGACAAAATTGACAGGGGAGGTATTGGCACACTGATGGAGGGGGAGCACAGGGAAGTTGGAGACATCAAACACACAGAAAGAAGACAATGATGAGGTGCAGGATTGTGCAACAAACAAAGGAGGGCATAGACACAAAATGGAGGGGAACATCATGGGGGGGGTGCGTATAACCAGCAGTATCATCCTGCCCATGTCTGGCTGTGATGGTGGAGCCAGTTCTCAAGATAACCACAATAATTGACTTGAAAATAAGGAATATGAATGGATTCTATGGTTATATGCAGATGCATCACCATGCTTGAATCAAACAATATCACTGAACCCAGTTCTTAAATTTAAGCAAATGGCCTACAATAAGCATTCTGTGTCTTTAAATGTTTTATTAATTTTTAATTGATTGTTAATTATTCAATTGATTGGTTGTGTGTGGTTAATATAAAAGATGGTCATTATGTATTAGTTTTTATTCACTGATGAAGGGTTGCTAAACCTGAAAGCTTTGCTTTATCAAACAGTTTTGCTAAACTTGTGTTGCTCAGTTCATTTTGGTTTCTGAATGGTGGGGCCATTGCCAGGCAAGGACATGACTCAGCAGAATGTAAAAGGAGTCTTTCCAGGTGGCCAGTGTGGGCATCAAGACATCAGAGTACCAGCTACCATCTCGGCTATCTGCCTTCTCCTAATAAAAAGGGGGTCTATATTAAATCAGAGAATGTTTAAAAAAGCAAACAGAGATTTATCAACCCCATGTAAGCGAAAGCTTACAATCCCGAGCACTTAGAACAGCGATTTTTTCCCAGGAAAAAAATTGCTGTTCTACAAAAAATAAATAAATAAATAAAAACTTTAAAACATTACATAAAGTGGGGGGCTTTGCCCCCACACCCCCCCTACTTATATATACCATCTCCAGGATCGCACTACAGTGACAAAAACGGCAAAGTAACTAAGGTGGTCAAGCGATATCTTTCCCAGGGAAAGAAATCGCTTATATGCCGTTTTGCTATTTTGCTCCTTTGTGCTTTCAAGTTTGATCAAGACGCATTTGAAGGAATGTGTCTTCGATTATATAACAGGAACCCTAAAAAGGTACTTAACCCTGGTAGAGCTACAAGTGGCAACTACAGTGACCCCAACCAAGGTAAGAACTTGAGGACCTATCAGCCTCCTCCATGAACATATCTTGGGAGCTGGCCCTAGTAGCCTGATCATGTGATGAGAAGTTGGTGCTGGTCACTGAGGGCTGATAGCTCATAGCAGGACCACAGATGATACTGTAAAATTGCTGTATAAAAAGAAAAACTAAAGGGAGAGAAACAGCAAACCAAACCAAAAAGAAATTTAAGAAACAGAAAAGGCAGCAACAAAGACACTGGGGGAAAGAAATGTAAACATACAAATGAATATATTACTAGATAAGAATGAAAATATATTGCCTCAATTACAACTGCATTACTGTCAAGAAAAGTCATTAGTGACAGTAACAAGGGGGTCTCCTACAAATGGAAAACAATGTAACTTGCCTTGGGCAACTTCTGCAACCTGAGCATGGTGTACATGCAAATGTATTGCATGGAGATCCAGTAAATATGTGTGCTGAAGGTACAATATGATACAATGATGTGACTCCTTGTGTAGATATCTACACATATATGTTCCCATATGCACCATTGAAATTAATCTGTCTGTCATATGCAGCTAAAGGACCACATGTAAATCTCTGGCATATGGCAGCAGCTGATGGTCCCACCAAGTGTAATGTATTATGTGTCATGTAGATTAAAGAAAATTACCTCCTGTGGTAATAGAACCCCAAGCCTTCCTGTTTTGACCCATGAAAGACAGGAGTGCAACCTGTTGAGCTACTGCAGTAGCACTATGTCTGCCAAATGCATGTAGAGCCTGTTAGTGCAAAGTGAATGTGTACCATAAATAAGAATTCATACAGTCGTGTCTAACTGTATATATATATATATATATATATATATATATATATATATATATACAGAGAGAGAGAGAGAGAGATAGATAGATATAGATAGATATAGCTATAGATATATGTACACATATGTGCTTTCTTATGCACAGTAAAAGTTATCCTGCCTGTCACGTGCATCTTTCTCAAAGTCAGTCAGTCTAGACCCCACAGAAGTTTCTTTCACAGGACAGAAGTTCATTAACAGCATTTTTAGAGCAAAATGACGCAGTCAAGTTTCTGAATTGCTCCACAATTTTGTTTTACTTGATTTGCATACATGGAGACGCTCCTCCCTCCTTTTAACAGTGTTGCTCAATGCTATTTCATTTATATTGCAATTAACATCTACCTCAAACAGCTATATTGCTGGGCCTCCACCGCTCATGTTGAGTCTGCCTTTGAATCATATACACCCTAAGCTTGGCTGCTTGTCGCACACAATTGCTTACTGCAAAGCAGCAAATGTTTCTGAATCCAAGCCAATGTCTTTCTACCTGCACTTTATGTTTTAGCTACACCTTTACAGGTAGCATTCCATAAGCCATCCTTCAAACAAAATTTTGCAGTGTGCTAAAACGTGTCATGCATGCTATCCCCTCTGCTAATCCTTAAGCCTCAGAACTTCTTATCAGGAACTGGATAATATCTTTTTCTACCATTTTCTTCTGTGTTGAATACTCTCTTTTATTATTTCTAAACAACATCTTAGTATGTTCTTATAAAATTCAACCATTCTCCCTCACCTTTGTTTTTGATCCCCCTGAAGATCCTGTCTCTTTTCTCCATTTAATTTTTACCGAATATTGTACGACTCATTAATTCTGCTCCACCAGTTTAATAATAGAAATAGATGAATTGAGGACAAAAGAGATAAGCTTGATTATTCTTCTGCTCCTTGTCATCCATTTTATGGAGAATGCACCTATAAAGAGGCATTCTCCATTTTATGAGGAATACCCTTTTATATTCCTCTAAAATACCTCAAACATTTACAGAGTACATGTCTGTTTCACAATTTTCTGGCAGAGGATATGCTTTACCAAAATAGCCTGTGTCCAAAAAAGGCACCATTAATAAGATTTCTTTTTTTAAAGATAGCCTGAATTAGTTCTACAATATCTCTGTATACTTCATTTTCTTTTCCATGTCTCGTGAACCATAAACTATTTTCCAAAACGTATTCCCAGAATCTGTATACTTCTACTCTGAAATCTAATGCCAAATAGCACCTCTTTCATCTTTTGTGCTCTTTGTTCTGATTATTGCTCTGTTGTAATTATCATTTATCTAAATAAAATATGAGTAGGTATCACTTCTTCATCCTGATTTCTGCTCCTTTCTTCATGTAATCTTTATCATAGCTTAAGATCACTTGTACCCTCGCCTTTCATCCTACATGTTATTCTTTGCCTCTTGTCGAATTTATTACTATTTATTCAACACATTCCTTAACAATTCAAAACACATTGGATTTAATAGGCAACTGTGCTTTACCCCATTCAACATCGTAATACTTTTATCCATTTTTCTATTAACTTCAAAAATCAACATGCTTGGTCTTTATAAATCCATTACATTTTTATGTTGTTTATAACCCATAAGTACTTGATGCAAAAAGTGAATGCGGCATATTATTAAACATTCCAGGGGCATAACTATTGCAAATCTTAATGTATTTCTCTTCATACCAAAAATCCTCCAGTAATGCCCTTCCTGTTTCTATTACATTTTACTCCAATAACTTTGTTGTACCTGCCTCCAAGAAATATAGCCCTGAACATCTTGTAGGTCAAATGTTCACACAACTTTAAATTTCCAACCTCATTCCATTCTGTGCAACTCTAATGTATTATTGTATCTTATACCTACTAAATCAGAATTGTATTCTGATAACCATTGAAGAAAAAACATTTTATCTCACTCTTAAAACTATTACAAATTTCATCTGTGTAGGGGACATAACTTTTTTTTTAATTTCCCTTTCTTTTGCATCTTCTTTACATTCATCCTCTCTCTGTCTCTCACCTGTAACAGTCGAACATTAGTTCAAGTAGGTATCACTAAACCAAGAAGAAAAAAATAAAAACCAAAATTAAAACTCTGGCTCCGAGACAACTCCAACAGACTTTATTAAAAATGTAGCAAGCTTTCACACGTGCAAATGTTTCTTCAGGCTTCAGTTCATTGTGAAAGCAGACTGTTGGAGTTGTCGTAGAGACAGAGTTTTATTTTTTTGTCCCTCTCACCTATAAATGTGTCATCTTCTGATAATTTCTTCTCTTGCTTCACTTTTTCCCATTGTAATCCACTGAACATATTCTGATTAGCCAACTTCAGTCTCACTAAATTCCTTTTTTAACTACTTTTTAGAGTCTGAAAAGTCTCAAGAGTCCATATCTAAAGACTCTTCCATACTTTACCCTCTTACTCTTGTCTGTTCTTCATGTTATGTATAACTTCGCTTCACCCTTTTCGGAGGACCATCCATCTAAGAATGACCAGAAGAATTACAATTGGTACACTCAAATTACACTGACTTCTTACATGCCTCCTTTCTCTACATTTATCTGGTAAACACCCACATTTACTGCAAAACAGCAGGTCATAGGTTGCCCAAAAAATATTGGATTCACATGAACTATATTTGGTAGATGTAACAAAACTTGTTCTTTTAAAAAAGTAAACATCACCATAGCTTCTCACCACTCAATACATACATTCAAATGGCCCAATGCTTTTATTCATATTTTACACAACTGCACAGTGTTTCAATAGTTCTTGTCTAATTTCTTTTTCCACCCAGGTATTTGTTCTAAACAGTATAAACACCCTCCTAATTTGTAATGTTACAAAATTCTGCCAAATTTAACAGTCCCTTAGTTTTTTTATGTCATATCAACAAACATCTTTGCACAGTCTGAGGTATCTGCCACAGTACTGAAAGAAACATTAAAATGTTAATTACCTATGTACCTTGATTTCTATTAGTTCCAAAGTTGAAAAACATAAACGTAATCCATCTCCTCTGATTGACATCTTCTTGTGGATTTGTAGAGGATTCCATAAGTGAGTTGCTACTGAGTCTTCCTCTAGCACCCACTTCTGTATACAAGTAGTTCTGGCTTCCTTATATTACATCTTCCTACACAGAAAGAAGCTTTTCTGATCAACTACTTCCCTTAGCTATCTTCCATGGGGCCTTGGCTCTGCATTCTGCTTCAGCACTTTTATTCAGCACTTCATATGTCTGTTCATTCATAAGTGAATCATTTGGCATATTGGCCGCCTCATGGACCTATTCATTTATATCAGTTCATAATTCACCCCCCACCTCTGTAAGGCTTCTGCTTCCTCACACATACCCACAATTTGTTTCCACTGTCGTACATTAGCAAAAAATCCATTTTCTCCCCATCACCACCACCAAACAATGTGGTAAATACATTTTCTGTCAACACTCGTGTTGTATTTTTTAAGGCCTTGACTGACCACTTGACATTGGTCAGTCTCCAGAAGAAATCATATAAAGGAAATGTACTGCCCTCAGACCTATGTCTTCACAAAAATAGATTGACTACCAGGATTGAGATAAAGTATTCCAAGACAGAATATCATATTACTGGTTTATTGTCCTATCACACCAAGTTTTTCTATCAACAATGTTATTAACCTAACATCTTTTCCTAAAGATAATCTTATTCTTTCTGAAAAGGAAGCCATCCCCTTCCAAAATTCAGTTTTTCTCTCTCTTTCTGTTTCTCATATCTAAGACATAATAACTGCACAAAAAGTATTTTCCTCCACAATCAGTCTTACCCTTTAAAACAAATGTATAGACAATAAAAAGACAACAGGGCTAATCAAGTATAGGCCTCATCTTTGAAATTGTGATATAACATGCTCTTAATAATAATCTTTCCTAATGCAGTCTTAACTCAACAGTTTTCTCCTAAAAGGAATTTTACAAACCTTCTACAGAAAGGTTATTTCCTTCAGGTCTAATAATCTTTCCCATGCATCCCTATCTTCTGAATTCCACATTTAATCCTCAATACACCTATAAATTAATTTGAAAACACTATCTTTCCAAAGTAATTACTGTCTTTAAACCCTTTACATTTATCAGCATTCAGACTCGGCCCAACCTCTCCCATCCTACCATCCGAGATAGAAAATGTATCCCTAATATACTGTTTCTTTAAATGTTAAAAAAATATGGCATGTGTATCTCACAATGCAAGACAATATCACATCCTGATATACGACACAATGCCATGAAATAAAGTTAACTGCTTGAATGATTGCATTCATCAACAAGCCAAACAAAAATGGGCTTAATGAGCAGTCTGGTATAAAAATTCTACCCATCCTATTGGGCTTCCTAAGACAGGATTAATTTAGGGAATAACCCAGTCACCTTAATAAACATGGACAGTAAAAGATCAAAACAGAGACTCAAAGCCATAAGTGCACAATACTACAGTAATGTTACTATGAGACAGATTATGAAATGTGTTAAGTATATCACAACTACTTATGGTTGAATTGTGGCCATGGGAAATCATATTTACAATTTCTCTTAAAAAGGTCAACTACACCCAACTAGACTTACCTTTCTATAAATTGAAAATTGTGGGTTCCATTAAATAAGGCAAAACAGATTATACCAATATCTGCAATATTTCCCATAATCTTATATCAGTATTTGATATAGTAAAAGGCTTCCAGTTAGGGAGAACAGTTTTAGCATTACCTTTTTAAATAGACTTTACTAAACCTTCAACAAAATCTGAGGAAAACCTTCTTATCAATATACCATTCTTTAGCAAACTGAGTTAAGTTTCATACTTGACAGTTGTGCAAAAGACTGTAAATGTGAAACAAGATCCTTTTAACCTCTTCAGTGGCAATATACTTCTCTAAACATCTAAACTCCATTACATCTATCTGGTTTAACTTCCATAACCTGCATCTATCAGTACTGATGCTCTGATATAAATACTCAGCTATCCAACTCATATTCTCAATTTTACAAATTACTTTTCCTTTGATATCATTTAAGCCTTCCATCTCCAATTCCTTTTTATTCATTTTGTTTGCCAAAAATATGTGAAACCTCTTCCTTTTTTCTTTCAAGATATACACCCACCTCCATTACAAATCCTTCATAATAGCATAATCACTGTTACCTACATGATCTAAGACCAAATTACCTAAAAAGAACATCAGCCTCAGCCATGCACTCCCTTTTCTCCCAATTTTGAAATATCTGACTTTGACCTTAGCTTCCAATAGAACTTTAACCTTCAAAGCCTTCAACCATGCAGATCAAGTGGCACAAAAGGCACACATTTCCAAAAGACTCCATTGTTACTTATCTAAATTAACAATGGAGGATTTAGGCTTTGGTGCAGGGACGTACGCCTCCCCTTTTTGCTACATTAGCTTATGTGCAGTAAACGCATGGTACCAAATTAGGAAAGGAAAAAAAAGCTTAGCAAATTTTGAAACTAGAAAAAATGTACCACCAAAGCATTATATTGACAGTACATTTTCAGACTTTACCACTGCTGTTGAGAGAGAAGCTAAGATGAGCATATCAAGAAAGAGAGAGAAAAAACAGCCTGGCCTTTTCTTGGAAGTCCTGCTGACTCGTGAGCACAGTGCAGCTGCTACTGGATAAGTTATTGCACAACTTGGATGGTAGCTGTGTTATAGCACCCTGTTTTCCTAGATATTAAACTGTAGCGATCAAAGCAATTGTATCTTATGTGATGTATTTAAACCTAGAGTCATGGACCGATCATCACTGTTTTGCAGGGGAAGATGCTGTGGACAAGGAGAGGGATTTGTCTAGGTTTGGCTGTGTATTGACAGGCAGGACCTGACACCAAAACAACTTTCCTTGCTCACACATTTTGTTATACCTTCAGACATTGTGCAGTGTAAAGTACGCATAATATATAAAATGAAGTAAGTTCACCTGTTGCCTTCTGTTGTGGTGATGATGTCAGACCTCTTCTAAATGAGTATCACAGGCTTATTGTTGATTACAAATCTCAATCTTTACCCAACCTTTTTGCTTCCCAAGTCAGTGCAACTACTAAAAATAGGCAGAAAGTCTGGTGCTTTTTATTTTTCTTTATCCAGAGCGGGATGATGCCAGTTCCAAACCAGATGGTTTGGTTGCCCTAATTACTTGTTTTTCAGGATCACTGTACAGTGATTTACCAGAGCTGCCAAAATTTCCAGGAGGACTGTGAGGCTGAAGTAAATAAGCCTATTAACCTGGATCTTCAGGCTTCCTGTGAAGTCAAGTCATTGATGAGTACTTAACACAAAGTTATAGGAGAGTAATAATTGGAGTTTTGGAACTTTACCAAGACCATTGCTAAGCAACAAGGATGGAACCAAATAGAAAGAGATAAAATCTTCCACTTTATTACACATAAAAGTGCCAGTTGTTTAGCAATCTTCAACAAAGGAAGCCAAAATATGAGAGATCAATGTTACTAAACATCAACTGTATAGCAATTGTTGAAGATCGCTAAACAACTGACATTTTTATGTGTAATAAAGTGTATGATTTTATCCCTTGGTATTTGGCTCTGTCCCTGTTGTTTACCAGTGGCTTTGTTATGTTTGGTTATTAGCTATAAGATGGATAACATCTTTCTGGAACTTTCAGGACTTTAAACATTTATCCACACAGCACTGTGGCAATTGTTGTTATTGTTATTATTATTATTATTATTATTATTATTATTGTTATACACCCTTGACTTGGATGATGCTCCACTAGTGACAATTGTCCTTCCTATCCCTCAACAGTTGATGGTTGTTTTGTTATTCATCATTTATATGCTTCTAGCAGGGGAAAACTGCTCTCCATCAGTTATATAAAATAAAATGCAAAGTGGTGGTGTCTGCCATGTCTACATATATTTGAATGAAACACCACCAAAATACATGAGGTGAATTGTGATAACCCATGTTAAACCTCCACAGCATGCTGCAACTAGAAAAGAAGTCCCAGCCTTCCTAATAACTAGAAGAAGCTACCAGCTGCATCTGACTTGGAGGGCAAAGGTACAAATTATTCTAGGAGGGGCTACCAGCTAAATCCGACTTGGAGGGCAATGATAACAAGGTGTTCATTCCTACCTCTCAGCTGTCCCTAATTTACATTTTTGATTTTGCCTTATATTTTTCCCTGCCACTCATAAAATTTTTGATTTTCTGATAATCACAGAAGATTACAGGCAAGCCAGACAGAGAATTATACTTCCAATAGATCAGAAATACAAGTCAATGCAGAATCTGCTGTTCTATTAAACTTTTATTGAGTAATATTTAAAAAATGGCCTTGATTTTGGACCCCTGTCTCCTCCCCTATTACTTTTGCCTTTGATCAGAATTCTTGAGCAAATAAGTTGAGCATTATTGTTCACTGATTCGGTTGAATCTATATCAGTGCTGTATTCTTCAAGTGCAGAAATGCTAAAGTCATAGCAAGGGCTTTGTAACCTGCAATAAAATTAGTACATTTAAGGATGGTGACTCCACTACTGCCTGTTTTTTCTTAAGAGCATTTGAGTTTGATTGGGTGATCTACTGCAGCAAGGACCCTCATAACTTGACTACAATAATGTCATTATGTTTCCTTAATATTCATTTCTATTAAATGCTTTGCGGAAGTAAATGTTTTCCTTTTGACATGAGTTTTTTTTTTATTTTTTAGTGTTATTCCATTATGAATTTTCAAATTTCTTTTTATGAACGTCTGTTTTTATTTTGCCTGAAATTCAAACTTCATGTCATTATCAACTCATTTCAAGATTAAATAAGGCACAGGTTTACATAAAATCACTGGCTTAAGGAATGGGAAATCAATGTGTATGCTTACAAAAATGTTTCTGTTTGATCCTCAGTTTTTAATTATCTTCAGTATTTCTCCATTGCTTTTTCCAAGCATTTGCTTTGCTAATCTGATGCATAGCATTTCAGGAATTTCAACAGCTTAATCAAACAGCTCATTCCCCCACCCAAAAGCATAGAACATCACTATAGCTTGGTTAAGGGCTGTGTCCTGTTCAAGTACTATATTTTGGAATACATTGTTGTGACTGTCATTTCTTTTTTATTCTTCTTAATAACCAAACATCAGATGGCACATGGCTATTTTTGAGGTTAGTGGTGTGCTGCTTATGTATATCTGATAGAAATGGCTTAAAATGTCTTAATATGTGTTATTTTTTATTCTGTTTTTTTCCAGTCGGACATCATAAGGGTATAGGGAAGGTAGCTGCCTTTGGAGGAAAAGATGAGGAGAAACACTGTGTATATGTACGACAGCAGGCATTTGAAATTTAAGGCTGTGGCAATTTGTGCCTTGACTTTCATTCCAATCTAACATCAGAGGGATACTCAGACGGTGATTATTTTTATTTTTTTCTGGTATCGGGTAAGGAGGCAGGCACTATACCCGGATATAATTTCTGTGTATCCTCATAAGCATTTGTCTCCTCAGATTGTAGAATTCTTATTTTGTCAGGCACCACTTACTTCAGCCTTAAATGAAAAGAGTAGGACTGAATGTTTTCTTTATATCTGTTTTTTTCTGCACAATCATTTGATGAAAAGTTTGGGGAAAAGGTCTAAAATGTGCCTCAAAGTATTCAAAATCATGTAGCCCCCAGAACCCTGTCTTAATTCACTTATTTATTCCACATTTATTATAGTGCACTGTTTTCCACTTACAGCATGTTGAAAGGATGCAGGAAAAATCTGAAGAATAAAATAAATATATGAGAATAGGTAGGAAAAAGTCATCTTAATATTGTTTAGAGATCAAAATGTAGGGAACCAGGGCACTAGGACCCTTTGCCTAGTGCACTATTTCATCTAAGGTCCTCTCTGTTTATCACACCCCCACACATTTGTTGTTGGTCGACTTTCCAAACTGTGCCCCACCCCCCTTCTGCAAATTCCTAATTTTGCCACTGATTAAGTCTATCATCTACCTGAAGAAGAAAGCTAGCCATGCCCACAATAGAAAACATTTTCCTATGGTTACCTAAATACTTCCTCTGAGGACACATTTAATAATAATTCCCAATGGCAAGAAAAGAAAATTGCTAACACCTGAATATTCTACTTAAGAAAGTGATGAGTAATAATGATATTATATTTTTATAGTAGTAAATGCCTCTATAATAGGAAAAAAAAATCATCACAGTCCAATAGTCCCTTAAAGGCTTTAACATCCGTAGTATATTTCTTCTTACATCTAAATTCTAAATGGATATTCAGATCTCACACTACACAAATATGATCAGAAATCAATAAATGTTAGAAATGTACTCTTGGATAAATTGCATTTACCTTTCATATTTGCTGGGACATAGATAGCACATAAACAGAAATGAGCAAACTAAATCCATACATCACAAATCATAGTTCTTCCATTTTTTTTTTATATTCAGCCGGTCCAACAGTTTTTCATGTGATTTAGAGGCTAAAAAAACAGTCCCTCCAGTGCAGTCTCGTGGTCCAAAGGTTTAATAGACTTCTCTCTTCTCCTGAACTAAAACCCATCCCTTTCAAAGTATATTAAAAACCTAATATCTTGCAAACAAAACATAGTTAAAGGTATCTGCTTCACCTATTCAAAAAAATGTATTTTAATTTAATTTCTACACCTATTAATGTTTAGAGAAAGAAACTTAAACTCTCTTCAGAATGATAGTCACCCTTGTGGTGCAAGTTTCTCATTTTTCTTTTATTCATTCTAACTTGCTCCCCTATAATACCATCATATAATTCACACAATGCTGTTGGTCCCCTGCTGCTGAGAAAATATCAAATCTCATCTTGTCAGTATGAATACTGCACTGGGTCCCTCCAGAAAATATGCCATAAGCATAAAATGACTAACTAGTCAACAAAAGATAAAATGAATTAGGTGCCTTGCATAAACCTGTCTCCAAATTCAAAGGCCTTTCAATAGCAGGTAAGCATTAATAACACTTCAATTCATTCAGATAACAAACATCATGTTTTTGTCTAAGACCAAAATTCCGAAATTAAGAAAGGCCTTTCAATAGCAGGTAAGCATTAATAACACTTCAATTCATTCAGATAACAAACATCATGTTTTCGTCTAAGACCAAAATTCCGAAATTAAGAAATAAACATAAAAATGAGACTGAAATATGCAAATTTGAAAGAAAAAGTAAGACATATGTAACTACAAATACACAGTAATATTTTTTACATTACGTAGTCAGTTTGAAAGTTATAAATAAATAAAACTAAAATAATGTAATTCTAGGTCATTTCAAGATTTAAGCATTACAATCTAAAATAACAGAACTTAAATAATGTGCCTAAAAATCTGTCCATATGCTATATATTAACTATAGCTCAGAAATTAAATGTGGAGGGGGCGTGGCTAGCATGGTCATGGTGTAGCAGCAGATTTCACAAGCTCCACTAAGGAAAATATATCTTCACTGGAAATTTGTTTCATATCAAGAAAAAGTGGATTTATTTTTGCAGAATTTGATAGTATTCAACATTCTCTTCAGGAATATCTACTTATAAATTGAAATTGGTTATAATTTCCAGTCAAAACCTTAATCTGAACAAATACTTCACTTCTGGGAGATTTTCAACATGAGTTACACTAAGGCAAACAACCAGGACTCCAGTATAAAAAAGGAACTACAGACTTTAATAACAACTATTCAAGACCTCACAACTAAGATTGATATAATTGACTGTAAAATAGACAACTTTAAAGAAAAAGCTACCAAGCAGATGGATATTCTTCATGAGGATCTAAAACAGCAAAAAATTCAACTTACTCGTATTGAGGAATCATTAACAGACTTTGAGGGAAGATTTCTAGAAAATGAAAACAACATAGAAGTTTTGCTTAAACAAAATACTTCATTACAACATAAACTGGATGATCTAGAGAATAGATCATGCTGGAATAATATAAGGATTTTTGGTCTTCAGGAAAATATGGAAGGGAACAATATGTCAAGTTTCCTTAACTCATGGCTGCCAAAATTTCTAAATTTACTAGAGGCTTTATCTTTCGGTATAGAGAGAGCACATCAGTCTCTCACATCAGGAAACAGTACCAACAGGAAACAACCTAGATCTGTCATAGTAAAATTCCTATCATCTTCAGATAAAGACTTAATTCTAAAAACAGCCTGGTCAAAATCACCTTTAAAATACAATGACTATCATTCGCTTCGATAATGACTATTCAACAATGGTAATTACCAAAAGACAGTTTTTTTTTACCTCTAATTAAAGAACTGAAAAGGGTATAGATTAAGACTCACCTCTTGTTTCCAGCAAAGCCGAAGATTTTTCTTCCTGATGGACCTTTATTGTTTGAGGATCTTGATTCTGCTGTGACATATGTTAAAAACCACAAATTACTGGAAAAAATAGAAGAGATGGAGTGGGCTAACCCCTCACTTTAAAGAATGGCTCCTAAAACTACATGGGAATCTACTGAAAAATAAAAGAGACTAAAGAATAAATGAGAAATACAGACTATTTATAAAAAAAACCTATTATTGTGGACTATGCTTTTATTAACAAGTATGTTTTGATATGTTATAAATACAAGTTTTGCAGTTTCTAGTATGGGAAACAGATATATGCTAATTTACATGTATAAAAACATTTTTTTTACTGAAATTCATCTGTTTCCCGATGAAAAAATAAGGGAGACAACTTTGAACATACTACTTACCTCGTGCAGTGCTCTCACAAGCTAATTATTCCTTTGGAAAACTCTCTACAGTTTGTGGAATCATCTCTTCTCTCTTTGAACTCCCTTGACGATGTGAGGCAGCTGGATGACGTCATCACCATGCAACGAACATTTCCAGGAAGTGCAGAACTGTATTTTGACTGTAACTTGGTTCAACAGTCTTTTTTGTTTTAAATCAACTGTTATTTACTTAAAATTATCATTTATATGGTCGATGACAAGATAAAATATTACAATAACATAATATCTTCATCTTTTGTGACTTATAGAAAGGATTACAGAACAGATAAAGGAAGAAAATGTAAAAAGAAAAGAGGTGAGAGAAGAGATGGTTATGAGAGAACTGTGTGTGTATTGAAATGTAAATATCTATGTGCTTTATTCTTAGACCATACAAGTGTAAATACTGATGGTAACATTCATTTTTGTATTATGTATGTGTGTATGTATATGTATGTATATATGTATGTATATATGTATGTATATATATATATATATATATATATATATATATATATGTGTGTGTGTGTGTGTGTGTGTGTGTGTATATATATATATATATATATATATATATATATGTACATTTTTTTTCTTTCTCTCATCTTTCTTTGAAGTATCACTGCATACTATGATTATGGTTACCATACTCAAAGTTAATATCTTCACAAATTTGTGCAATCTTTATATTTAAGTGTCATAAGTAAGGTTATACATATCATTTCAGAATGTTTGTTTGCATAGCAAAGAAATGAATAACAAAAGTGGTATACTAAAAAGAACTTTGCAAATAGATATCTTATTCTGCCACTAGTGAAAGTGGTTGTATATACATGTGTTTATAGTGACTACATCCCATTTGGGGATGATACAATGTTTATTTAAATGATATACTGTTTATAATTACACTTACATCTTCTAAATAGTCATTCTAAATATAACTATTTACAAGGGATCCTAACTACCTGTTAGCCTTGTTTTACTTTTTTCTCTCTCTCTCTTTTCTCTCTCTCTTCCCTCTCGTGTTCATGTATACAAGTTAAATAAAGGGAAGAGATATAACGAGAGTTACAAACACGTTAATACAAAATAGAATTACATTTAAACAAACCATGGTTTGAACAATAACATTGTGTCCTGGATAACGTATTATATCTGATAACCTAATAGAAATGTTGTTTATACACACAACTTCTGTTATCTATGTTAATAGTAAGGCAGTGGGCTAAATTACTTAGTCCAGTTAAATAATTTGTTAGACATTTGCCTTATTTTGGAATGTAAATCATATTTTGAATCTATTAGGTTACATACGTTTCTTATTAGATATGATATCTATGAATGTATAGATGACACAATATTAGGACAATTAATGATTTCATTAGAATTTGGTTATCTTAATGTTTCTAACTTAAAGTATATAAAGTATGTTATTAGTGGAGTTTGTACTCTGCTGTTACAGTTTAGGGGTTGATCTCAGTGACAGATGTCATTGGGATTAGGAGGTTATAACTCCAGGTGGGGAACGTTGGGGTGTTTGTTTTTATCTAGTGTATGTAATAATTTTTTTAAAAAAGAGTTTTTTGACATCCAGAGTAGCTTATTTACAGAAAATATAGAGAGTAAAGCTCAAGGAATACATTTTTTTCCTAAAGACATGAGATTTAATATTTGTACTTGGAACAAATTATTTTTTTTGTGGAAATTTTCACATTATACATTTGATATTGACATGTGACTAACATATCTTTCGGGTACAATTACATAATATGACTATGTTGAAAGGTATGTCACTTAACATAAATGGCTTGAACAATCCGTATAAAAGAAGTAATTTATTTAAATATCTAACTTTTCATAAACCTAATATAGTATTCTTACAAGAAACCCATTTAACAAAAGATACTATTAAATTTCTAGATACAAATAAATACACAAATATATTAAGCTCGGAGTGTACGAAAAAAAAAGAGGTGTAGTAATATTGTGGAACAAAACATTACCATTACCCAGAATAATCAAAACATACCAAGACAATAAAGGTTTGCTTTGCTTGGCTGTAATTCAGATAGGTAAGAAACTATATACATTAATAAACAACTATTGGTTACCTGGTATTGGTACTAATACTATTAGACACATATTGAATCAAATAGTTTCACTGTCTGTGGGACATATCATTATGGAAGGTGGCTACAACTGTATCTTAGACCCTAAAGATACAACCACTTCAGGAAAAAGAAAAATTGCAGCACAAGCTAAACAACTTATAAATTTCATAGACTTATACCTACTCAAAGACATATATCATTTTGAGGATCATAACTCATTACAATACACATTCTATTCTAATAGATACAAAACATTCTAGAATTGATAGAATATTTCTTTCCACACAGATAATGAATAACCTGACCAATAGCAAAATTCTATCCTGCCCAGTCTCGGACCATAATACTATCATATTTGAACTTAATATTAATAACACCCATAGTGTTCAAATTAAAAGGATTCCAGCATATCTCACACAACTTAAGGATTTTCAATTATTCATAACAGAAGAGACACAAAACTTCATTAATATAAACTCAGCATCAGCCACACATGACATATTTATTTGGGATGCCCAAAAAGCATATTTATATGGACAAATAAACAAATGGTTTCATAATAAGTTGAAAATATGGGATAAAGATATAATAATAATACAGGATAAACTGGACTCACTATACACAAATAATAGAGACAACCTGTCTTCAAAGAATATAAGGGGTGAGATATACAAACTAAATGAGGAATATAGATCTATCCTACATCATAAAACAAAGATAACACTAGAAAAATATAGGTTTCTTGCTTATTCTGTAAATCCTAAACATCTATCAAACCTTAAGAATAAGACCAAAAGATTAAATAAATGCAATTATATTAAAGAAATACATTCTGCAAAGAAAAAGAGAAGTACATAGTATACAAGATATATTAGAAGAGTTTAGATGTCACTTTCATGAAATTAATCAATCTACACAACAAATTCAAACACAAGATAACATAAGAGATTATATTAACAAGAATATATATAATAAACTAAACAAACAACAAATATAAGTTATTGGTAAACAAATTACTTTATCAGATATACAAAGTCAAGTAAGTAAGCTTAAACTAAACAAAGCTCCAGGTAATGGAATTATTCCTGAAATATATAAGATAATGCCCAAAATGGCTATTTCCTTACTACACAAAGTATATAATTTGGTCCAAAATGATAATTTTACACCCCCATCCTGGAAATATACATTTATATCCCCTATTTTAAAATCAAGTAAAGACCCAAAATTCTGTTCCTCATACAGACCAATATCTTTACTGAATATCAATTATAAGATGTTTATGAATATATTCTCAGAAAGATAGAAGAAATTCATACCCCACTTAATAGACGAAGACCAGACAGGATTTATAACTAACAGAAGTACTTTTGATAATATAAAACAAACCCTAGCTATTATAGATTTCTCACAAAGGAAGAAAAGGAACTTATCATTAATTAGTCTTGATATTAATGCGGCCTTTGATTCTATTAACTGGATCTATCTATTTACTCTTTTGGAATGCTTACATTTTCACCTAATTTTATTTTTTTGTGTCTTTCAGCTTTAGGGGTCGCCACAGTGGAACTCCAGTCCGCTAACAATTGGCAGTTGATTTTTACGTATCAGCATGCCAGGCCTGACGCACAACCTTCAATGCAGGTATGCCCATTCACGCATGTCTCCACGCAGAAGATGCTCTAGCTGAGAATCGAACCGGACAGCATCTTACTGTGAGGTGACAACGCTACCGCAGCACCACCACTGCGGCCTAAAAAATAGTCTTTGTGTCTTTCAGCTTTTCCTGGTTAGGGGTCGCCACACCGGAACTCCGGTCCGCTAATGATTGGCAGTAGAGTTTTATGTGCTGGCTTGCCGGGCCTAACGCACAACCTTCAATGAAGGAATGCCCGTTCATGCATGTCGCCACACAGAAGATGCTCTAACTAAGAATCGAACGGGCAACGTCTAACTGTGAGGCGACAACGCTACTGCAGCATCACCACCGCAGTACATTTTCACCTACATAGGTTTCTTCATATAAATGTTTTAGAAAATTAATAAAATTAGATTTTCACCTAATTTTATTAATTTTCTAAAATATTTATATGAAGAAACCTATGTATATATCAAAATAGGGTCATATATTTCCAATAAAATATCTATTACAAAAGGCACCAAACAAGGATGTCCTCTCTCTCCTCTACTATTTACTTTGATCATGGATTCCTGGGCAAATGAAATAACAAACAATAAAGAAATAGAGGGTTTGGAAATGGATAAAGACAATATAGCCAAAATCCAGTTGTTTGCAGATGATGTTCTTATCACCACAAAGGGAAATGACTCCTCATTCATGTCATTATATGAATCAATTAAAACATTTCAAATGATGTCCAGTCTATCATTCAACGACAATAAAACAAAAATGTTACCCATATATCCTAATAATAAAAAAATAAAAAAGGATGATAGGAAATAATACATATCACATTGCTAACTCAGATCAAATCACATATCTTGGAATCATTCTTGCCAAATACATTAAATCAATAATTCAGTTAAACTATAACAAATGTTTACAAAATATCCAATAATTATTTTCACAATGGAATACAATAATATTTACTACTGAAGAAAGACTAACCATTATAAAAATGATAATTCTACCTAAAATCTTATACATAATACAATCCATTCAAATTCTACCCTCAAAAAGGTTTATAAATAAACTAAACACTTTAATACTAAGATTCTTTTGGTCATAAAAAACTAGAATTATAATTAATCAACATACTAACAACTGAAAGAATGGTGGAATAACTTTCCCAGATCTAAATCTCTATTCCATTTCTGCTATAATAAGATCAATTTCTCAGCTCTTAGATATTTCCTATTTAGGTAAATGGAAATCTTTAGGGGAAGTATCAGCCATGGAACTTATAATGAGACCAACAACATATCAACTAGATTTCATAAACACACCTTTTATATGGATCTTAAAAGAATATTTTATCGCACATACTAATCCTAATCATACTGCCAGTTGCATACATAATATTATAATTAACTTTAGAAACTTTATATATAAATATGTTAAATATAAAGACTACTTTTTTGTTATTTCCTATAGCATATACACAAGAGACTTTTGTTACCTCAGATATTAACAACATTTCTCAACTGAAAAACAGTGAACTCATATACTGGTTCCAGCTAACTTATGAATACAAGACTAGTTAAATGGATCATATTATACAGGAATATACACAATTACTCATGGTTAGATATACAAACAATTATACTATATCTTGATAATAAGCTGAAACTAGCTTCACCAACTAACAAACATGACACCAAGATATTATTACAATTTCTTCAATCAACATTATTATACCAGCATACATATTCAGGTAGTCTCTCCTTTATTTTTTTAAGAGAAGAAATATTTTCTTGCACACATAACTACTTGAGTTATTATAGTTTAATTACTCATAATTCCCCAAGTGAGCAAGATAAGGTTAATATGCTACAATCAGCTGGAAAAACATCATTTTCTTTGAAATAGAAGATTTACACATGGAGATTCATGAATAGATCATTTTATACACCACAAATAATGGACACAATTAATAAAAAAAGAACATCTATAATAGATGCAACTCTAATGTAGATCTTAACTGGGCGCATATGTTTTTTGACTGTCCCACTTAAATATCTTTTGGAGTAAAGTAAATGACTTTTTACAAGCACTTTTTTCAGACAACTTCATATTGAATAAATCATTAATCATATTTAATACACCTGTTCCACAATGTGTTAGGAAAACCAAATACTATTGGCAGTGGCTAGAAAGATCATAACAAAAAAATTGTATTTCAAAACATCCTCCTACATTCTCTGAGTTTACTAATTTATTAAAAGAAGTTAGTCATTTACAGACAAGAACCATAACATCTAGAACATCTAGAAAGACATATGAGCATCATTTATGGGTTAACTTACAAAATATGTTGGAAAATAATGATCATTTTGCATAAAGGTAATTGACTTTCCTTGTCATTCATGAGAACAAGTTACAAAAGGAAGGTTATAGTGTATGTTAATGTATAAATACTGGATGTCTATGTACATACTTTAGTTTGTTTGCTTTGTTATTCGTATATTCATATTTAAATGCTTTAAATACATATTATTCATTTGTAAATCTATAATGTAAATTATCTTATATATGTCTATGTGATTGTTTTCATTATAATCAAAATCAATAAAACTGTTTTAAAAAAAAATAATTAAATGTGGAGAAAGAGGTACATGAGAATCGACTAGTCTGTAATGCAATAAAATCAGAATTGCATGCCAAGAACTGTACAGAGGTACGACTATTAATTATTGATCACCACAATGGCACGCTCTGTAAATTCCAAAAAATAATGCCCAAAATGCAGAAGGGAGAAAGAAATTAACAGTAAGCATTTTTTGCATTGGGCAAGCCCCCTCCCCTCCACCCTCAATGTGAGGGGCAAGCCCACCACACACCAAAGGAATTTCAGCCCAGCCAACTGTACAGAATGCAATCCAATTGAGCAAAAGTGATGGAGGTTATTTAATTTAAGTCTTCTCAGCTCTTTTCGGTAAAATTTTATTAAAACAGTGGCATTCTACATGGTAGAACAAAGAAGTTATTAATATGGAGGATTATGATCAGGTCTCCATTCAAAAGTGGCTTATTATGTGTTCATGACAAGGATGCCAAGAAATTCACCAAGAGAGCTAAGCTCAGGATGCGTATCTCGGCATCCATGTTGAGAACACATAATAAAGGGTTATGATCAGAGACCCAATCATAAATCTTTGTAGTGTTTGAAACGTCATCTGTTCCATGTACTAATAGTTACAAAAAAAAAAACACAAGTGTCTTGCCGGCTTTCAAAGCCAAAAAGCATTTAGTGAGCAGTGTCTGAAAGACAGGGTAACACAACTTATGTTAAGGAAATCCAAGGACAGATAAATGATACAGACAGCAGACAGAAAGAATAATGTTTTGAATTTTGTTGTTGTTGTTTGCTGACCAGTACTGGAAGATTTAACTGCTTAACATGATACCTGCTCTTAACAACTGAAGCAGGGGTGTTTAACAGGGTGGGAGGCTTGTATAATTACAGACACAAGGTGCAGGGTTTGATTCTTACATGGAGTAATTGGCTAGGCTTATAATGGCCCACAAGGGCAGTTAGCCTAGTACTAATCTGTGATCCCTGTGATCCCTGTGAACAAGTGTTAAGACCTGATCTTGCACTATAGAAACCCTTAACTGTTTTGTCTTTTTTGCTATATCAGAGCATGATCACTACATTCTTTGCACTACAAGTAATTTAACTATATCATAATAGTCTTCTCTTTGGCATAGTAGTGAACAGGTAAACTTTGGTAGGAACAATGGAAAAGTCTTTGATAAGGAGCCCAGCTGATCCTCTCATAAATTACTTCTTTTTCCCACTATATATATTGTGTTCTGTAAACACAGGCACATATGAGCATCCAGACACCTGAAATGCCACACAAATTACTTGTAGAGGTTTGTATTTTATATTTCTATATTTTCTGAAACATGTAATTTATAATTTATATAAATTTGCATCTGTAATATAACAAGGGGTCATAGAGTATTGGTGTCAAGGTACTGTTTATATTTGGCACTATAACAGAAAATGAAACCAGCATCATAAAAAATGCCTACAGCTGAAGGTCATACTGCACAGGTAATCCTTCATTCTCTGAAAATGCAGCACTTGTTCAGTTAAAATATATGATGCAAATACTCCTCTCTCTTTCAAATTAAAATAAAATATCCCTTTGACAAGCTTCTTTTAAAACATGTTATGTTTCACTGACTTTATAAAACCTTCAGGCTTGCTCAGCCTGTAGTCAGGTAAATCTTTTAACCAGGACTACAGCAGGTACCATTTTGATTTTTATGATCAGTGAGCTCTCCGAGGACTGATCCCAAGCAAAACAGATTGATGTGATCACTTGATCACTTTCCTCTTCCTTAATGTAACACAGTCTCAATTTTACTTTTATTTTATTTTATTTTATATATATTTTTGGTCTGGTAAAAAAAAAGAAAGTTAAAAAAAAAACTGTTAAATTCCTATTTGCAGACATGCCAGGATTATAACTTTACAGATTGTAATTCCTTTAAGGGATAGTTTGTGTGCACTGATCCCTGGCAGGTGGAATCGTTCCCATCTGTCTGCAGGATTGGACCAGGTGTCCCATCTGGCATCAGACAGACTGTGCAGAGTAAACTAGCAATGTGTCAACTAATATCTCACTTGACTGTGCAGCAGTTTTCTGAATGCTATTCTTGCTGATTAAAATACATTAGTATCAGTTCTCTTCTTACACTTAAAAACAGTAGAAAGAGTTGTCTATTTTGAGTGCCTTATGATATACTATTATTTCGTTCCATACATGTTTAAAAAAATGGATAATCCTTACCCATTGAGGATATTTTAGTGTTATGCCATTGAAATGCTTATCTGGGTTTATCACAGATCAGAAAATAAATCAATATTATTTTTGAACACATATTTTGCAAATCTTTTAACCTTTTGCTACCCATGGTTAGGCCAAACAACTCTCTTTTTCATAAGTATTTTGCTTAAAATAATGCAGGACGTGGTTCTGAGACAATCTGAAACTATTGTCCTCCTTCTTTTTATTGCAGCAAATATACCTTTCAGTGCTCTATACAATTCCACCAGCAATTAACAGGACAAATACTTTTCTCTTCATTTGTGAATTCTGGTTTAGCTGCAAAAACGGAAGCAATTATTATAAGATTAATGTCTCAGTTTGTACATTAGAAAATGTAAAAATGTATCTTGTAAGAAAACGTATTGGGGCCAGCTAATCTGAAATGTGCATGTGTCTTCCAGACATGATTATTTTATTTGGTATACATACTACATAGAAGCTAAACTCATGCATTGTTAATCTGATGCATAATATAGTTCCCTGGTTTGATTCCCATGACCTCTGATTTCATACTGTCTCTCTAAGTCAGCTACATAGCCAGAATAAAGATGAAGGTCCCACCAAAAGCAGTCAGCTGTAACACAAAACTAAATAAATAACAATGTGACTGAAAACGCATCAGAAGAATGCCAAACAGTGAGCTGAACTCTTAGTCATAACAACTTTCTTCATTCACAATGTCTATAAATATGTTAGTGAAACATTTTTCCCTTTCCTGGTAACAAGGCAGACAGCATCAATAAATTAACTAGAATACTTTAAAATGATGTGGCTAAAAATAAACTAAACTAAACTAAACTAAAATAAAATAAAATAAATGCTTTAATCTGTGAAATATTTAGACCAACTTTTATCAGTATGAGTAAAGGATGCCTATTATTTGGTGCTAATACCTACAGACTAGCAGTGTGGTTTTAATCCTTATGCCTTAATAAATAACAATAAACATGTAAACTATGAGCTGGAGGCCTACTTTTATTACAACATCTGCAAAAGTTTTCAATGAAGCTGACATGAAACATATTTCAGGCTTTGTATACTTATTGTTAAGAAATAAGTATTGTTATGCAACAAGGAAAATGTCCCACTTTGTTGCATTGAACAGACTATAATCCTAGGTAAGGAGATGCTTCCTTAAACAGGAGGCTGGTGACTTGTACCATTTCAGTGACCTCAGACAAGCAATACCCATCTGCAGACTTTCTAGTGAAATGGCTTAACCTGATTTTGATAGAGCAGTCTGACATTCATGAAGAGCTTTCGGCTTTCCAGTGCCTTTCTTAACCGTGGCTCAGGCATGGCTGGGGCTGAAAAGTGGGTTTCAGGGGGCAAGGAGGAGGAGGCAGTATTGTAGTAGTGGGGTAGTGGATGTGTCCCCAGTACTACATCAAACTGGCCACACTACATAGCATTAAAAAAATCTATGACACAACATGCCTGTTAGTCTAACATATGTGGCAAGAAAAGTCATGGGGAGAATCGAGAAGGAAAGAATGGTTCCTTTTCTAGAGGACAACAATATAGGTCCGTGGTCAGAAGAAGCTGTCAGTCAAACCTGATCCAGTTTCACATGGAACATGATAGGACATGTCATCGACCTGGACTTCATCAAAGCCTTTGTCTAAGTGCTGCACATGCGACAGCTTGGAAATCTGGATGGACGGGTTATGGATAGGTCTGGGACTGAGAAATTGGACTACAGAGGGTAGTGGTGAGAGGGACAGTATCAAAAATAAGAAAGGGATACAAGGAAGATATCATGTCATAAGAATGAAACCACTACATAAACCACAATGTTGCACATAAAAATAGAAATCATAAATTCCATAAAAAGTATAATATTTATTTTCTGTTTGTGTGAATCTTTTACTTGATGTATACACTTGGTGTATATCATCATGATTTTCGTATACAGTTGCACTGATGCTCTGTGTTACATCAGAATGCTATGTATGTACATATATGCAGGAGACAGATATTTCATGATGTGGGGTCTGCTCCTTTGCTACAGTTATGTGACCATCTTAGTGCATCTAAGTAAGGGGATTTGGAGTGAAGTGGAATAAAGCTACAAATGCTCAGTGACTTTCTGTTAAAATGACAAAATCATTTTTCAATGTCTGTGTTCAACACTTTTTAATTCCCTTAGTTGTGACTTTCTTCTTAGGATATGACTAAATAAAGGCTGACCAAGAGGTGAGAGGTAGCACTTGAGGTTCATTGCAGACAAAATGGAAGGCATTCCACCCGGGCCACAGCAACTGTGCTGTTAAGTATCAGTAGGAAAAATGAAACAGATGGAAAGAGAGCAAGAAAAAGATCTGGGGGTGCTGGTTCTATCTAAACTGAACCTCAGCAGAATGAGATGACAGTGGCAGACATAAATACAATGTTTGGGTTCATCATCAGAGGACCCCAATCCATAAATGAAGAGGCAGTGACAACAAGATTCTACCAGCCATTGGTAAACCTATACCCTAAGTACTTGGTGCAATTCTGGAGGCCACAGAAGGATAGGAGTAGCTACTAGAAGGAGCCCAGAGGAAAGCCTCTATAATAATGAAGCAGAGGCCAGAAGAGACAAGGGGATTATGATAGTAATGCAAATGTTCATGACAGGGAGATGTGAAGGGGTCCTCCTTGAACAAAAACAGGAAAGGGAGAGGGGCACAAACATCTCATTGGAGGGAACAACTACTCTCAAGGTCTGTAAAAGGAAGTTTTCTGGGTGAGGACTGTGGACCCAAGGAAGTGACTCCTGGAATGGGTGATGAAGAGGGAGTCTGTTTGAGAAGTCAAGAGGGTGCAGGACAACTGAAGAAGGTCTGGGGGAAAATAGGGATAGAGGAGAGAAAGAATGTTAAATGCACTTCAGGAAAGAGTGGGCAGGATCGTAGTCTTGTCCTGTCATTAATTAAAGGTAATGTAGCATCTCTGGTAGCAATAATTTTCTGTGTGTGGCATAATGCACAGCCTGGATAGATTGTAAACCTGCAGGGTGCTAGCTACAAGTGACTATGGCAGTCTAGTTACCACTTCAAGGAAAGCTGCACAAACCATGGACAGGATCCTGAGGAGGAGATTCATAGACTTAGATCCCAGGCAGGTATAGGAGAGGCTGTGAAAACTAATTACAGGCAGATAGCGAGACGCCTGGAGTAGAAAAGTCACTGATAGGGTGCAAGGTAGTGGTGGAGGTTCAGGGACACTGAGGATTCATGTGTATCATATGTGTGAGACAGCTTAAGACTCTGCTGATTGGTAAGAATTGGGAAAAGTTGATATGGTGCTCCATTTAGTGACACTGTCAAATGAGGAAGGTAGGGGCTCTGACCACTGATTGGAGGGCATGTGTCAGAACTCATTTTATCACTGCTGAGAAAGAAATTGAGTAGAAACTGCTTAAGATCAAAGTGTGAACCTGGGGCTTTATGAACTGATACTCTAGTGGAGGCATCCATTTTTGGTAATGGGTAGTTGGTTGGGCTGTACTCCAAGATTCCCTGAATATTGTACCAAATCATCTACCAACAGCTGGGTGCTCGTTAATGAAATGCACCCACCCTGTACTTAAAGGAAGTTTATATACTCTTCACATAGCTCTAGAGGAAGTACATGGATTGGGTTTAATTTGTATACCTTTCCAAATGCAGTATCACCAGTGCCTGCCAGAGAGGCACTACCTCATTCCTACCTCCGAATTCCATCTCCTCAGATAGATAACCTAGCATATGGTTTGCCTTTTCTTCCAGTTTAGTTTTGTATCATTTGGCTTAGGCTTTCTGTAACAATAACCCACAAGTTTTTGTCCTCCTGCAGATTTTTTTGGTTTCAGTCCCCTTGGAATAACCAGCCATCCCAGGATGAAATTTCGCCAGGAGCATCACCATGTACTTAAAAGAGGCTGCCAACATTTAGCCATACCTTCACTGTTCTTAAGTCTATCTCTAGGCTTTCCCCCATCTGATATCTGCCAATGTTTGACAAAATCAGCTGAGATTGGTCTTGTTTTCCATGACATGTTTATGGTCAGAGATGAAGACATTAAACATGAATGGATGCAGGACTTAAACCCTGTGTTACACTACTTGTCAAGTGTTTATCCTCTGAGATCTCTTTTCTGAACCCTCTGTTCTTGCTGTAGAAACAGTTTACCACTCGTGCCATATTTGCTGGTAGCTACCCCTTATCCCTATTAGTTGTCTATGGTGTCAGACTGAACAAAGATTTTGCTGAAGTAATGTTAAATCCTATCTTCAGGAATGTCTCTGTTCATTTGGTAACCCAGCCATATAACTTAGATGAGGTTATTTTGACAGGTTCTACCTGCTTTGAATTCACCTCTTTGACCTCCAAAACTGACACCTTCTTTTCCTTTTACTAGGTGAAGTCTAGTGTAAAATATCCATGAGTTGTATCATTTTCTAAGGCAGTGTTTAATTCAAATGATGCTGAGTGCATCATGCTATGCTATGCTTTGCCATCTCTCTTGACGCCTGGTCACAGACATGATGAATGAATTACAATTTATTTGGTCCAGACTATTGAATGTCATTGTCACTGTTGCGTTGTCAGTGTGGATGTTCCAATGACTGAGCAGCTCAATTTCACCACTGACTTTCCAACCATGAGATCATGCAATCGCCAACAAGGGAAAACAGTACCATGCATTGGCGCCTGTTTCTGAGTCTTCCTATTTTTGCAATCTTTGAGTTTGTAGGGATGAAGAGAGGTTTGCAGTCCTGCAAAAACACTTATTTTGGAGGTTTTTATACTTTTTGTATTGAGCTACACACTCTAGGGACCTAAACCTTGTCACCACAATAAACAGGACATGCTGGAGGGATAGATTCCTGTCCCAGAGACTTCCTATACTCTGGAACAAGCTACCCATCTATGTCAAGCAAAGTTCTTCATTAGCAATCTTCAAGAAAAATCTTGAGTGGATGAGAAATAGGAAATACACCTCGGGGATCACTTCTGTATCTCTGCTCGACAGTGGCACAGGAAAATAACTTTCTTGGATGGTGTAAGCCATGGAACCTTGTTGGCTAGGCTTACATAGGCCCTTGGGCTGATAGCCTAGTACCTACCTATGAACCTATGAACCTATGTGCATTTCTTAATATACATGTATGTGAGTAGAAATTAATAAGAGTAGGTGTCCTTGGACTTAAACACCATCTCTCCAGTGCATTCAGCTATTATATGGTACGGATAAACATGTTCCTAATGGCATTATGTCAAATAATTAATGTTTGTTTTGTCATTTATACTATTATCAGATTCTTAATATCAAAGTACATTATGACCCACTAAATGTTATACAAGTTAGATATCTTGTCATGTGCAGTGCAATGCTCATTTGGGTATGGTAACAGCTTTGCAGTGTTGGAGTGCTGGACATATTTTTCTCCATAGACTGTGTGACCATAGAGTTTGCATACTAAAGCAAGGGGGATATGGATGATGTTTCATTGGTTTTATTGTTTATTTTGATGGGATTTTGATGTATATCTGTATTATTTGCAGGCACAATGTTTATGTCATTCATGCATAGACATGAACCTTTTCTTAAATATGGGCTCTACCAGTTATTAATTTTGTATAGGTGCACACATGGATTGCATTCTTTAGTAGCACACGAATTACACTGGTGAAGATAAAGTTTATTTATCACATATCAACTGGCTTTGTCCTTGACACAGCATCCTGATAACCTGACTGTGCTCCTTCTGCATGGCACTATATACATGCTTAGCTATGTGTCATGTACTACCAGCCTGTATGTAGGTCACATGTCAGTGGGATAGCCACTATTTAAACTGTGTCTGAAAATGAATTGTTATAATCTGCTTGGTTATGCCTGCTTGACTGTTGATGATTATGCCATTGGTACAGTGTAATGTAAGGTTAACAGATAATATAGTGTTATAAACTTCATGAAAGATGCAGATTGATGTATATGTTTTGTTATATCAGCATTCAATACACAGCACATGGCATGACTAATACTGGGAATGCCTCTCAGTCTTCTGAACAAAGCCAAAAATAATGGGAAGACAAAGGCCCAAAAATAGAGACAGATTTTAAATATTGCTCTTACAAACTTGGAAACTTACTAGAATAACAGGGTTTTTGTTAGCATACTTTTTTCTGAAGGATATGAAATTTGAAACACAAATGTTTCCTGCCCACCTAACATCCAATATTTCCACTACACAATTTAAAAAAACTCCTTAAAGCCAACTTCATAAATAACCGGCTATGCTCCTGTCTCACCCCGAGGTAAACAAGGGCATACAAGCTATAGCCCTTTACACTACCATATGTCACGTCTAGTTTCTCACTCTGTTTCTGGTCCAAGTGTGACCTTAATGTATGGAATGTGTAAGTCTGCATGAAAAGAATGCACTGCAACCTTTTGTATCTACAAGTCCGCAAAGAGCTGCATGTATTCTATGTATGTCTGCAATATTCTGCATATATTATATTTGCTACTTCTGAACTGCATATCTTACTAAGATTCTGTGCTATATACTGTCAGATATTTACTAATGTTATTCTGCCTGATTTGTTTGTAAATGCCACTGTTCTTTAAGTGCTTGTTCATGTATTGAAATGGAGCTTTTCTCCCCGGGCCTCGGCTGAAAATGGACCTGTGTCCAGTCGGACTTTCCCGGTCAACAAATGTAAAATAAAAAAATAAACAAATAAAATAAAATATTTGTCTTGTGATTTCAATCTTTGATGCTTTGCCAGAAAATCACAAATTTTATAAGGAACAGACCAAAACTATGAAGCAAATAGCTGGACATTCTACGAAAATCTGAGCAGTTGAGATATGGCTGGAATGCATGCACAGTGAAAGTCGGACACATATCAAAACTGATAAGCCAGCTTCACTAGTATAGAGGGACAAAGCCCTGGCAAAGACCCCGGAGATCCAAATTCAGTTACTGGCTCCTGGCAAGGAGAAAGAGGGGAGGGTGGGGACCACATATAAAGAAGCTACTACATCATGAACGCTACTGGCGATATCAAGGTCATGAAAAAGTACTCACTGCTGTTGTTGGTTGATGGGCAAAGATAGTTACTTCTTGAGTAATTTTTATGTCTCATGTCTAAATGGTTGTAACCATCTTCATATGGGTACCTCTTATGCCAAACATCCATCAGTTGAAGATTCTCAAGAAAATTCTGCAGAAAATTCTGCAGATGTTTTTTAATTTCTTGTTGTTGATCAACGATGTTAGTTGTTTGCAGTTTGTATACAGCATAAAATTAAATATTCCTGCCAAATTAATATTATTTACACAGATATCTGAGAGCTGTTGGTAGATAGGTGATAGGAAGTCATAATGCCCTTTAAGAATTGAATAAAATAAGAATAACATGAACTGAAAATGGGATGTTTGATGCTTACTTAATAAAATGCAGCTATAAACATATATTTTTTTCAAATTTCTTATTTTTTGGAAATATTCCAACCCTGAAAGTCTTGTTATTATCTGAGTGGACAAAGACATGTCTGGCTTCAAATAAAGATTATCTAACTGAAAAAAGACTGGATTCCTCAAAGCTTGCGGAAACTATCTATGAACAACACAACTTGCCAAAGGACTTCAGCTCACCTGCTGCAGATGTGATTTCAGAAAAACGACTCAAGGCACATGGACTTCTTAGTTATTCAGTGTAGGATAAATACAGATTCTGCACATGCCCATCTGATTCCAAACACACTGTACACACCCAATGAAACTTAAATGTGACAAACTGCCTCGCCAACTCTGTTTCTGAAATCCTTGACTTATGCTTTACATACCTCAAGGGACAAAAGCTACTACTACGGATTCTGCTAAATTCCATAACAATACCAAAAAATACCATAAAAATGCAACTTGCAGTTAATGAACTGCAACAGGCTACAGTGATACAAACCACAAATGAGGATGCTGCTGTGCACCCTACAAGGCAGGCAGCTAGACTCAGAGCAAGGCTGCAACTAAACCAGTTGTCAGAGCAGCAAATAATTGACAGGTACCATCTAGACAGACAACTGGCGAAGGCTGTCTGCAACATATGTGCCCCACATGTGTCTGTGCATACCCTACAAGGAAACCCCATTCTCCTTGAAATCAAAGTGTGTCTCAGCCTGGGTGTACTTGCATCTGGGACATTCCATAGATACATGGGGGGTGGGGTGCTGTGAGAGTGTTGCAGACAGCTGCCAGCTTTATCCTGGCAAAATTCCTAGAAGCAATGTGCATCAATGTGGATGACTTTGTACACTTTCCATCCACCACCATGGAGCAAAGAACTGTAATGCACAAGTTTGACAACATTGTAAAATTCCCCCATGTACTCAGTGCAATAGATTTCTCACACACATACCTATCAAGACAGCACTACATCCTGAATCAGACCAATCCATAAATAGAAAGGGCTGGTCATCCAGCAACTGCCAGATTGTGTGTGCATCAGATGGCTGCATAACTAACATCATGGCAGCACACCCTGGAAGTGTCCATGATGGTGCCATATGGAGGGAAAGTGGACTGAGTGCTTCCTTCCAGCAAGGTGAAATGCGTGAGGAACTACTACTGGATAAGTACAGGAACACATCTAGGATGTAAGCTAAGGATATCCCTCCCAATGATATCCATGCTGACCAAATGCGATTTATTCCCCACAATAGGTGGCTGTGGTTATCCACTTAAGCCATGGCTAATGTAATGACACTATACTGTGAACCATCTAACTCTGTACAAGAGGTCTACAATAGAGCACACACAACAGTCAGAAACACCATAGAGCATGTGTTCTGTGTACTGAAAACCAGGTTCAGATGTCTGGACACATCCTGGGGTGCACTGCAATGCATGCCTGAGAAGGGAGCACAGATGATAATGGTGTGCACCATCTTGCACAACTAGAGCACGTGGTAGTCTTTCAGCTACAATTTTGGGTGAAATACCCCATGAACCCCAGATGTCTGAAGTTGACATCCTATAGGTATTAGTGGAGGAGCAAGAAGACATAGGTGCCAGAAGACACAGGCATAGGGAACTTAGGGTGCAACCACAAGTGCAGGTCTAGGCAACACGGCAGCATCTGACCCATAGCTTTGAGTCATGACAAGCCACATGTACATGAGTACACAGATTAAACATTGATATTCAGGTTTTGCCTCACAACAGCAACATGGATTGCATGTAATGGCAATTACCCGATAGATGTACACACTGAGCATGAGACATAACACCATAATTGTAATATATAATATTATAAATATATGCAAATCTGTCACAACAGAGATCATCAGCTCAGGGTACAACTGACACAGATATGTATACAGCAGACTCAAATTGTTGTCTTAGTGTATGACAAACAATAAGAACACACATCAGTGCAACACATTCTTATCTCTACACTATAATAAGCTGAAAAAAGTGAAACAACATAGGACAAAATGCAGAACTTTTAATATCACAAGCCAAACACATCACAATAAACTATGGAAAAAGCAATGTAATACATGGAGTCAGCTGTTTATTACCCTGTTGGACTCACTCTAACTCAGTATAGGGTGCCCATGGTGATAGCTCACACCGCGGTCTGCTGTCCTCCTACCATGTACAGAAACACTGTTGCACAGATGAGACTGATGGGGTAACATCATCATGTTGGGGTGCAGGAGCGTGACTGTGACTTGACTGTCTGATAATGACTGGCAAGACCACAGCATGTGGGCCAGAAGTGGAAGTGTGTGAACACTGGAACATAGACACTGATGTTCAATGGACAAGGTTAGTTCTGCTAAGAGGGGGCCTGCGTCTCCCATGTGGTGATCAGTTAAAGCCAGGTTTACCCATCACAATTACTTAAATCTTAAACAGCGGTTATATTACAAAAATACACATAGTAATGCCAGAGATAATAGAATTACTAAATATATACCCATCCTTGTTTTAATGGTTGTTGTGATTTTATTGAAAGGGATATTAATTTTACACACCCCCTAACCAATACAATTTATTCTTTTAGATGCTTTGCCACTTGTAAAACTAGCTATATTGTATATCTTGCTACTTTTAAAAAATGTCAAAGTTTTTATGTTGGAAAATTGGTACGATGTTTGTTTTTTGATCCACCCGACTGCTCTGTTCTTGATTCTTTGATGTGAATAATAAATTGGAAACTAATGAAAATAGGTGGATTTTACAGCTGCAAGCTGATCGATCACTCAGTTTAAATCTAACTGTTTCAATTAAACCTATACTTAAGCTGAAGCAAGCAGCTTTGAAATGATATATCCAAACGAACCAAACTAAAACAAAAAATAAGCGAAAAGCCACCAGCTGGAAATCCACGAATAATTTATTGAAATAACAACCAATGCTTAAAAAACCACGATATAAACTGTAAGCGCTTTCATTTAATTAGTATTAAACTTCATCAGACAACCCCCATATTACATTACTTCCTTTTATAACTTCCTATACATTTGAAAAAGCCCGACAAATAGCCATTCTAAAACTTACGCATGCCTAGTTAATAAAAATGTGGAGATAGAATATAAAATAAAAAAATAATGAAAAAATTAAATCAAATCATGTTTGTTATGTGGAATAGACACTTAATTAATAAATAATTCATATATTATACAAAACATATATAAAATCGAAATAATTATTAATATTTAATTTTTAAAAATACTAGTAAATAATTATTAAACATAAATTATAAATAAATATTTATAAATACATACTTTACTAATAATAATTATTTCTTAATATTATAAATAGAAAAATGTATATGAAAAGATTTTTTAATCTTTGATTTTCTTCCTATCTAATGCTTTTAATTTTAAAATTGGCGTTATTGAACTACGTTCATTAATTCCTGGCCATGAATCAGCCTGCAATTTAATTTGCCATTGTAATTCTTTCTTCTCTAAAAAAAGTCCCCATGGGCATTTATCGTCTATTTCAACATGATCAATAGCCATAAAATAAAATTGATGATTTATATACTCATTAATATGTTTCGCAAGAGCATTATTTAATTTATTTTTCTTTATAGAATATTCATGTTCATAAATTCTTTGCGATAACATTCTCTCTGTTTTTCCTATATAAAATATAGGACAGGAATTACACATGGCTAGATAAACTATTGCTTTAGATTTACAATTATATTTACTTTTTAAAAAATATTTTTTGTTTCTTAGAAAGAAACTATTGTCTTCTTTAATTTTATAACACCAGTTACAGGCTCCATATTTATTCATCCTCATATTTAAACTTTTATTAATTGTTATGTTAGATCCACTTCTTAGTATATCTTTAAAACATCTTCCTTTTCTATACACTATTTTAGGTAGATCAGGTAAATATTTTTTGCACTGTGGATCATCCATAAGAACTGTCCAACTATCATAAAATATTTCTCTTAATAAATAATGTTCTTGAGAATAAGTAATTATTAAAGCTTTAGTAAAATCTTTCTTAGTATTATTTATTAGGCTATTAGTATTATGATATTCATTTATACTCAATGTATTATTTCGATCAATCATCTCTAATATAAGTTGTTTACTCAAAATAGGTTTAAAATGCCCACATTTTCTCTTATTTATTACTTCTAATATTAGTGAATCAACTAATATTTCTGGGTAACATTTATTAATAAACATAGTTTTTAAAAATTCACATTCTATTAGAAATTCATCAAACTTAGTAATCATACGAGCAGCTCTGTCCAATTGCCCTTTCACTACAGATTTTCTCTGATGTTCAGGATGAGAACTATTGTAATGAAGAAAACTGTTCGAATATGATTTTTTTCTATGAATATTTGCAATGTATGTTGCATTTTGTAAATCCTTCATTAAGTGTACATCTAAATAATTAATACTTTTCTTATCAATATTCCAAGTAAATTTAAAAAAATCTGTAGTTTGATTTATGTAGGTTAAAAATTCATATAAAAATTCCATAGTACCATTCCACATAAGTCAAACATCGTCTTGGAACCGATGGTAAGATTTAATATATTTAAAATATTGACTATTAAAAATAATTTTTTTCTCCCAGAAAGCCATTACAAGATTTGCATATGTGCATCCACAAGGGAAACCCATTGCTATACCTTTTTTCTGCAAATAATATTTTTTATCAAAAGCCAAAAAATTATTATTTAAGACGATTTCAAGAAGTTCTATTATCAAATTAATTAATTCTTGATTTAAACCTCGTTGGAATAACAATTCATTAATCCATTCTAGTCCTACTGATTGGGGAATAACAGTATAAAGATCACATACATCTATAGTGACCAAAATATCTTTCTCGTCAAATAGAACCTCATTAATATGCTGTAAAAAAGTCCATGAATATTTGCATATGTGTTCTTCGTTCTTAATGATCTTTTTTAATTCATAATCAACATATTTAGCACAAGCTGATGTAATAGAATTCCGACCGTCAACTAGTGGTCTCATCGGTGGATCGCTCATATTCTTATGAATTTTTGGGTTTCCAAAAAATATAGGAACTCTGGGAGAAATAATATTAAGATAGTTCAACAAGTTAATATCTATCCGTTTCTCTAAAAATAAATCATATAATTGAGAATTTATTTTTCTATAAGCTGTATTTAATTTATTGATAGATATCTGTTCATATGTATCGGTTTCCAAGATTGAATTTAGCTTATATTTATAAATTTCATTGCTCATTATAACAGCTCCTCCTCCTTTATCTGGCTTCATGACTCTAACTTCTTGTTTTTTTAAATCTATTAAAATGTTTTGTTCTTCGAGAGATAAATTAGATTCACTGGTAGTTACTTTCCTATAGTTATCTAAACTTTTCAATTAATATACACACATTTTCTCATGCAATAAAAGTTTCGGATGCAAAGGTGGATTAAATATACTACTAATATTAAATTTACTAGATTCATTATAGATTTTATCATGATATATTAAGGAAAAATGAATTTTCCGTAAAAATAATTTTAAATCAATCATAGCTATAGTAAAATCAAAGGGCTTCGATGGAACGAAAGTATATCCTTTAGCTAACAAATTAGCTATATCTTGAGTTATTTCTAACTCTGACAAATTAAAAACTTTAAAATCACCTCCTTCATTAGTTATAATATGTCTATAATCTTCATTATTTCCTATTTTCTCATAACTACTTTGAAAATCAAATTAGTTTCTACATACATTGAAACCATCTAAATTCATACAGGATAAATTATCATCCATCTTTGTATTATTAATGTCTATTAATGAATCATGCCCAACATATATTTCGTTTAAGTTCATCGAACATGTACTACTCAAGTTCTCCAATATTTGTCCTTTGGTTTGGCTCCTTGAAACCCCGCTGTTGAATAATTAAAATGTGAATTTTTATTTCTAAGTCTTTCCGATCTTCTTAACTCTGGAAATTCCTCATCATACGTTAGATCGAGTTCTTCCACGAAATTCCTATGTTGATTTAAATCTCTGGGTTCAGATTTAAATCTCTGGCTATTTGGCGGGCTTTTTCAAATGTATAGGAAGTTATAAAAGGAAGTGATGTAATATGGGGGTTGTCTGATGAAGTTTAATACCAATTAAATGAAGGCGCTTAAAGTTTATATCGTGATTTTTTAAGCATTGGTTGTTATTTCAATAAATTATTCGTGGATTTCCAGCTGGTGGCTTTTCACTTGTTTTTCATTTTAGCTTTGAAATGATATTTAATATTCTTTAAGTGCTCTAATTGTTTATAACTGGTTTATTTTAACTGGCTGTGTGTGTTATACAATTGCTATTTAAACTGCTGCTTTTTTTTAGAATGTCATTAGCACTGAGGAAGGGTATATGTTACCTGAAAGCTTTGCACATTAAAACGTTTTTTGATACATCGGAGTGACTGTTTTATGTTTTAGCTGACTTGTTTTACTAGTCACACCTTTGCTTTGACCTTAGTTTTGCTTCAGTTCATTCTCTGGTATGAGATACTTTGCTGTTTGTATGCTCCTGTATGTGTATCCTGTTGGCATATTATGCCATCTCCTATGATAAATACCTAATCTAATGCCTTTCATCATCTTGCTGCAAGGCTTGACCTCCTATTCTTGCCTGCCTCATACTACCATTGTTGTTGCATATCTGACTTTGTGTTTGTTTATACTAACCATTCTTTGTTGAATATCCTTTTATTAATTTTTCTTGGTCCTAGGCACACATTTTTGGAGAGAAGTGTGGTATGATTTTGTCTGTGCAATATATTGCATTATATTAATTTATGCCTGTATATATATCCTTACTTTTATTACTGATATTGCCCTTGGTTTTACAACTTTTCATAAAAGTGTGCAGCTTGTCTGCATAATTGATACTGATTAGAATGTGAGCATCAGCATCTGTATTGTGCACCTTAGCTTATACATAGGCATAATGTACCTTGATGTGTGCTAGAGTACCGTGTGTCTTAGCTTGTGCTAATGTGTAATGCCCCTTAGCTTGCATAATATTATTATAGTGTATCATAATTTGATCAGTATTTGATTAGTTCAGTATACCTTAGCCTACACATTGATATTGTGTACATGTAATTTGGGCAACAGTGCAGTGTACTATAGTTGGTGATATGTTCTAATACACCGTACCTTGTGCATTGATATAGTGCACCTTAGCTTGCACTATGTGTACCTTAGTTTGTGCTACAGTACATTTTGCCTTAGCTTTTGTTGTGTTATACTGTACCTTAGCTGTCTCCATAGTACAGTGAACCTAAGCTGCACACTGGTAAAGTGTAACTTAGCTTGTACTATGGTAGAGTGTACCTAAGTTTGCATTCTATTATACCAAAAGGGGCATTGTACTCAATGATAGGTCTGATGAATGCTGAATATAGTGAAACAATTACCTCCGTGGACCTAGATGCCATACCTTTGTTTATAAGTTGCACAGCATAGAATGATTTCCTCATTACTGTAGACATGTACTGGTCAAAGGCTAGATTACTGTCTACATGTATCCCCAAGTACCTGATGACTGTGTCAACTGTTAAGGGTGTGCTATCAATATAATAGTTACCAGGGGTGGATGACTTCCTGAAGGATACTATTATGTGTTTCTTGGCATTTAGTTTTAGTCCATGGCTTTGGAACCAGTTGTTTGCCTGTGTCAGCCCTTCCTGGAGAACATTTCTGTTGGTGGGGGATTTGATAAGAGCTTCTAATTTGCAATCATCTTCAAATTTAGTCAGATAGAGGCCATTGACATTGGCATTGACTTGAAGTCAATGTCAAAAAAGAATGGTTCCAGGACTGATCCCCGAAGGACTCCTCTTGTGATTGGCCTCTTTGTAGAGGTAGATTGCTCAATTCTAACCTCCTGGGTCCTGTCTGTGAACCAGATGCCTATCCACCAGGTGGCATAAGGGTTTGTACCTAACCTCTTAAGTTTGTCAACAATGCCTGAGTGTGGGATTGTGTAAAATGCCTTAGACAAGTCAAGGTAGGTAGCATGAACCATTTTGTCCTCATCCATTTCTTTGGAGACCATTTCAAAGAAGTCCACCAATCCACCAAGTATGATCTGACCTTGATGAAACCAAATTGAATTGGGTCCAGTGTTTGGAGGTTTTCTATGACATTATCGATCATTTCCATGATATTTCTTCTCATGGCTTTGCATATGAGACTAGTGAGACTTATGGGTATGTAGTTTCCATGGTCTGTAGATAGTCCAGCTTTGTGCAAAAAGATGACTGTTGTTGTTCTCCATTCATAAGGCACAAATCCTGTTTAGAGGCTACAGTTAAATAATAGTTCCAAAGGGGTCTACTTTACGTGAAAGTGTAAAACTGCGAATACATATGGATCAAGCCATATGCATCGAAAGTGCAAGCTGTCGAAAACTGTAAACAGAAATCTCCGTAGGTGGAGATTTCCATTTACTTCAATGTAGTGCGATCTCGGAGTTCGTATATTTAAGTAGCGGGGGGTGTGGGGTGCAGGGAGGCTTGCCCCCTGCCTACATCTTTTTTTTTCTGTGTATTTTATTTCTTTATTAACTTTCGAACGTTTAAGAGTTCGATGCATATGTGTCGATCTTTATGCATTTGAACTTTTGAACTTTCGAGTTAATAAAGTATACCCATTCCAAAGGGCCTGAGAGGCCATGTTTTATGTTATTTATTAGATGGTATCCTGGGATATTATCTAGGCCCATTGATCCAGTGTTCTTGGCCTTAGAGAGAGCATTAAAGACCTCTTCCTTAGTAATAGCAAGGGGCGTTATATTTGATGGTATTTCCTGAGGGAAGGTCGATGGGGAGAGAGGGATAAAGTTGGAGCTGAATTTGTCAGCCAGTAGGTTTGCTATATCTTCTGGCTCAGTATAGGTGGTTCCATTTACAATGAGTTCTGCACACAATTGTGTATTGCCTTTGAGGTTGTGGACATAGGTAAAGAATGCCTTGTGGTCGTCCTTGGCCTGTGAGGCCAAATTTACCTCAAATTTGGCTTTGGTAGACTTTATTTGTCCTCTGAGTTGTTTGTTTAGTTTGATGAGAGTGCTTTTATTCTATTGGGTACTGCACCTCCTAATTTTTGTCATGACCTTCTTTATTCTGTTTTACAGCCTATTGATGTTGTGATTCCACCAGAGTGGCTTGTTTTTTGAGTTAGTTCTGTACTTCTTCTTGGTGGGCACAGCTGCCTCTGTGCAGCTATTAACATGCTTGTACAGGGTTTCTGTGAACAATTCTGCATAGGCAACAGTGTTCTCAGGGTTATGGGGGCTTGAAAGTTTGCCAGGTTATCACTTAATAGTAGGAAGTTAACCTTAGAGTAGATCTTGAATTTTCCAGGGTTAGCTGGGGTTCTAGGTTTTATTTTTACTTCGAAGGATACCATTTTATGGTCGGATATTAACAGAGAATACGTTAGATTAGGGGATGTGCAACACTCTCCCATACTGGTGAGGACTAGATCACCCATGGTATGGGATTCCTGGGTCATAGAGGGGGACCTATAGCTTGCAAGTAAGTGGTATTGGATTATGCCTCTGGTGGTTTGAATGTGGAGAAGCTCAAGTGCATTATCCTGTTTGACCAGCCTTGAGTTATATTTATTTTTTATGTGAATTTAGACACCTCCACCTTTAGTCCCTGTCTGCATAGTAGCTGGTCTAAATGCGTGGAAGGCATTATAACCTTGCACTGTCGGTGTGCTCTCCACAGGTTTAAAATCATGTCTCATTGACCGCACAAATGTCAGAATTCTATAGAATTAAGTGAGCTATTATGTAGTGGAGTTTTTGTTGTTGTTTTTTAGACTCTTAGCAATGAGCAGTAACACCTTTAGATTTTCTTGGTTTTGATTTTCTATGTTGGAAGTACTTTCAGTTTGGCATTGCCTAAAAAAGGCATTATGGGGAAGACGATGTTTTAGCCAATATTAAAAATCCTAGAGGGGAGAGGTGCAGACCATTCCTGGCAAAGCAACATGGTCTGTTGACTATCTCCTTCCATGCTGACAAGTATTGCACCCCCTTAAAATGATACCAGAAGGTTAGCCAATGTTTTAAGCCAGTCATCTTTTGGTCATATTGTGGCATCATCTTTGGAGAAGATAAAAGCTGATCAGTGCTAGGCTCATACTAGCCTGGGACACATCTTCCAAGAACTCCATAATGTCTCTATTCATATAGCCTAGGGAAGTACATCTCAAGTCATTTACACCCACATAGTCTATGACTGAGTCATACTGGTACTTGTGGTCCAGTGATCTGAGTACATGCTTAATGTGGCAGATCCTGACCCCTGATAAACAACTGACAGTGACTTTTTTTACTTACTTAGCTTGGCGAGAGGAACATCAGTGTGTCTCACAATGGAGTGTCTGATGTCTAGAATGTTGGATTTTGTGGTGGCTTACCTTATGGGCTTAAGAAGTAGAGGCTCCATGAGATGTGGCTGTATGTGTTGATATGGGTGTTGTTTTGAAAGCATGCATTTGGGGTTGCTGAGGGTGTTTGTCATGTGTACCTCATCTAAGAGATCTTTGGGGTTTAGGAAGATTACATTTAAGTGCCACAGCATATGTGGGTCTATATGTCTGCTTTGAATTGTGTGTGATGGGAGCAGGGTGTGCACTACTGACAACCTTACTGACATTAGGAGTACTTTTATGTGAGAGTTTTGCCTCCAGTGACATTGTCTAATTGCATCTCTCACATACCATATCAGTTTGTTTGAGAATTAACTTGTTGTCAGTAAACATGAGTCAATTTCTGCACTGACTCAGAATGCCCATATCCATCAAGTTGATGTAGGAGATAGTGAGAAAGTTCATATCCATGGCAACAGACCCTTTTTTATTGATTAGGCAGTTGGAATAAGAATATAGAGTAATGTCAGGAGTATACTCTTTGCAACTCTGAAGACAGTACTGCAAACTAGTTGTCCTTTGTGCAAGTAGGTACTAATGAAATTTCTTTAGTGTTTTTAAAGGAAAATGTCAACTCAAGGTATTTGTGGCTATACAGGGCACTTCCAAACACTTGAAAGGAAACTAATAAGTAGAGCCTGATGATTTATGGATAAAGTATTTAAGCATATATTCTGAAGTTACAAGCAAAATCAAGCAGTATTTACTGAAAATAAATAATTAACTTGTCAAGAATGTTAAAAAGTGGGGGGAGTCACCTGAATGGATACTGCCTGACTCCTACTAGTATTGGTTTCACTACAGCTTCACTCTGCTGATTTATAATGCTCCTTTGTGTCTTCTCTCAGTAGAAGCAAAACAGTAGCACCAATCCCAAGATGGGAAGCAGGCAGGCCACAGCCTCTTTGGTGATCTACAGTCTTGTCCCAGATGATTTAAGGACCTGTAAGCTTGTTGCAGCCTTTTTCCTGGTAGATGATTTAGTGCCTTAAATATCAACCAGACTGATCAGAAGGGTCAAGCACAGACATTCACTTCGCAAACAGAAAAAGTCAGAAATCTATGCACTCTGCTTCTCTCACCAGGAGGAAAATATAAGCACAGATTCCAAACAGGCACCTATGAAGCAGTTATTAAGCTTTCCTGTAATCAGCAGTCCCTAGGAAATAATGTCCCTATCCTTTTTATCTCACCAGGAGCAAAAAGAAAAGCACTACTCCCAAGCTGATTACTGTAAGGCAGAATGTGGGCTGCCTAGTAATTGGTGCTCTTCTCTTGGAGTAGATGTTGCAGATTTTAAATGTAAGATGGAAAAATGGGTAACTATCTTAAGACCTGCAGTGTGCACTATGGAGTTAGATATGAAAGGGGATACTTAAGCTTTTTTTTCCCCACAGGTGTCATTGCAGGTGCCAGGACCTGAGTTACTGGACCCATACCATGGGATGGCAGGAACGCCTGTGGCAGAAGGTGGAGAGGCAGCACTCTCCAGCAGGAGCGGGAGTCTTCTCTAACCTTCAGATTTTTGAACCAACATCCCATGGGGATCATGACATCCTCCTCGAGTACCAGTGACTACCATCAAGAGGAGATGATGCTGGTATGTCCCACACAGGGTGAGGAAGGCAGAGTGTCCCCTGCCAAGATGTCACCCTTTCCCCCCATGGTGGTCAACTCTGGGGCATTCAGTGGATGGTGTTGTGGTACAGGCACCCCATCCACAGTCATCCCCTCACTTCGGGGCTGTGGATGTGCCCTTGGCATGGCTATGTCCTGCAAGCAGGACCCTGCTGGCCAACATATGGACAGAACCCCTAACCTCCTGATGCAGGATTGGGGGGAGATGACTCCCTGGCTATCAACCTAGGAGTCACAGGCTCTGTCCCACCAGCCTCCACCAGGGTAGAGAGGGGGTCCGTGGACTGAGGAGAGGTATCCCATGGGACGCTACCATCCAGGGACTTCACATTAATGAACCTTATGCAGGTTCACCTACAGAAACCTTGTTATTATTTTTACTTTTTCTAGATAGTTAAGTTTGTTTGTCTTATTGGTGCACTGGCAGGGCCATGACCAATTCCAGAGGTGCTGATCTGAGGACCTCACTAAACCATCCAATCAGTAGTAGTGACAGGCGTGTGTGTACCAAGTGTAGGGACTCAGTTAATGTGAGTTTATGACCTGCACTTACAGGGAATTCCTCATTCATGGGGAATAATTGAAATCTCTGGTCCCTATCACAAATGGGGTTCAGCAAATTACCCAGACCTGTCATACAAGGGTAGACACACGCTGATCCATTCAGTGAAGCATGCATGCAGCCCCAGACATCTAAAGACATCACAGATCTGTTATTGCTCAATCTTGTGTGGCTGAAAGCCAATTGTCCTTCTAAGAAGTTGGAGATGACCGCAAAGGGCCACATAACTTGTTAGCATGGTAGAGTCTTTGTTAAGTACCTTTCTGAGTTGTTAGCTTCTGTGTCTGGCCACTGTCTTTGTGGTAGCACTAAGTATTTTAAAGCTAACCATCTTGTGATACTAAACTACTTTTGTAACTTGTAGCAGCTCCACATACTAAATAGAATTATGATCAGGTCTCCCTGATCATAATTCTCTATATTCTACCTTGGGAGCTACTCTGACCACAGAGTTGTTATTTTTAATGTAGTGGTTCTGATATTCCATAACTCTTCCCTTTTTTTTTTCCTTTGGAAAATAGTGCTTTGTTTTTAATTTTTATTTTAGGTTGTCTTTTGGTAATTTTGTTTGGGAGACAGTAATATATGTGAATTTGGTGCGTGGATATTGGAATAGATAAGCATAGAGGGAAGTACACTCTAAACTGGATTTGTCTTTTTCTCCCAGAGGTCCACGTCTAATTCCTAAAAAGGACTCAGGTGTCTAGCTGTTCTTTGTGGAGGTGGTCCTGTGTAGTCCTGAGGAGGACTTTTGTTAGTTTTCAGTGGGATTGAGTTAGCCCTGAAGAGGGCTGTTTTTAGTGCTGAAGAGGGCTATTTTTAGCCCTGAAGTGGGCTTTATTAGTCCTGAGGAGGGCTGTCTTTAGCCCTGAAGAGGGCTGTTGTGGCTCTAGGAAGAGCCTTTGTGGAGTGGGGGTCCTTAACTGGGCCCTTTTAGTCCTCAAAAGGACTATTTTTACTGTTCAGATGGTGGTCCTTAAAAGGGCCCTTTTAGTCCTTACAAGGACTATTTTCACTGTTCAGATCTGTTTGTCCAATTCACATCTTTAGTTGTTTCTTATAGGGACCTTTTTATCCCCTGTTAGGTGTGGGTGGTGTTCGTGGTCCTTTCCCTTTTGCCAGTTAGTCCTTGCAAGGACTTTTGTGCCCCTTGTGGGTTGTTGCTGGGTTTAGTGGTGAAATCTCAGTGGGTCCTAATAAGGACCTTGGTAGTCATTAGAAGAACTGGTTCTGTCATGTGGAGTAAAAGTTAAAAAATTAAAATACTGTAGGACTTACACCCACTCACATGTAACATTTGGTACGAATAAAGTATACAAGCTGGCATGCAAGGTGTTCTCTGGTAAAGGAAGGCTTCTGGAGACAGTTCGAGTCCAACAATGATCCTCTATTGTTCAGTCCTTGCAGGTTACAGAATTCAATCACAACTTCCTCCAAGCATTGTTCTGAGTGATTAAGCCTACTGCACTGTGCTTACTTTTATACTGTTAAGAAGGGGGTGTGTCCAGTTAGATAGCCAACCACCAGTGTGGGAGTTGGATGGGGCATTGCCTTTATTGATTTGTCCCCTCTGGTGGGTGTTGCTAACTGGTTACATTGTTCAATTAGGTTCAAAATGTTATTTCATCCAATAGCTTTTCATTTTGATTCATCTGTCCGTATTGCTTACCTAATATTCAGTGATTTGCCCTTCTTTACTGTGTAGTAGTGGCTTAGTTAATTTAACTAATTTCAGTTGTCATTGGTACTGATTTAATGTCTTGTGTTAATTAGAAAGGTTTGTGTGTTCATTACAGGAGTGTCACATTATTACAATCCTCAGGTAGTTTAAACCATGCAGTAAACATATTGGGCCAGATTCACGAAGGCTTGCATGGAGTCTAAGAATAGAGTTAAGACTCCAGACATCCAATATGTCTGCCGAGCGATCCAGCAACAGCCAGCAGGGGCGTGCATGAAAGCTCCTAAAACTACTCTTGCACGGACAGTGTTATGTTATGCAAATTACCTCATTTGCTGCTGAAAGCTATGCAAATTAGGTAAATTTGCGATCCAGGAAACACTAACCTGTCCGAGTAAGAGAAGAGTTATTTGCAGAAATGTACTCCATTGGTAACGGAGTACCGTTCTGCAAATAGCAAAACAGAGCTGTGACAGCTCCAAATAAAGGATGAATCCAGTTGAGGAAGCATGCCAATGGCCAAACATAAGGCCATTGGCATTTTTATCTGTTGCAAAATATTAAAAATAATTTTTTCCCCGATCTCCGATGTTTAAGCATAGCGCAACGCCGTGCAAACGTGCGGTGCTATAAAAACCAGAAAATAAAAAAAAAAGTCAAACATAGGCATTTTATTAAAAATATTCCCCTGCCATGCAGGTGAATGGCAGGCTGAAGACAACATGGCTACTGAGTAGTGGTTGGTAAGGGGGGAAGCTCAGTTTGAGAGATGTAACCAAACATTAGTAGGCAATCCTATGCAAATGAGGATAAGGATAGTGAATCCCAATTTTCCCTGCTATGTGAACCATGTCCCTAGAGTGTAAGTGTAGGATTAGGGGAGTAGTAGAGTAGAAGATAGGTGACATTATGAGGGGGATATGTATCAAAGACTGTAAGCTTATTGGAGCAGAGTGAGATGTGTTTGCTGTGAGTTACTCAGGACTGGAAGAGGTGTGTCTACAGTTGTCTTAACTGAAACCCAGAAACCGAAGGTGTACGCCGTGGATATCACTAAAGTTTCTTTCAAAGATGCTTACATTGTGTGCATGTGTGTGCGCACCTGTAAACCCATCTAAGCCTGTGTGGGCGTGTGTGCACCCGTGTAAGCCTGTATAAGCCTGTATAAGCCTGTGTGCATGCGTGTGTGCCCATGTAAGCCTGTGTAAGCCTGTATAAGCCTGTGCATGTACGTGTGCCCGTGTGTGCACATGTTTGCGCTTGTTTGCGTGGCACTACCCCCTGTGCAAACAGAAAGGGAAAAGGAAGGAAAAGAAGTAGTAGGAAGTTAACCAAGGAGAAGTAGCAGAGCTGCCAGGTGAAATCAATCAGAATCAGCCAATTACACAAGCTGTACACTAGCCCAGCCCAGCACTTAAAACTAAGCAAACAACATTCTCCCATGTTTTTCTCAGAAACACTGCAACACTGCAGTCTACAAAGAGAAGTGAAAACTTCAAAAGCTTAACTGAGACAAAAAAATGTTAGGGGCTGCCATTGCTATTATAAGGCAACATGTGCAAGATGCTGGGGGTGGTGCCATTGCAAATGCTGCTGAGCAACCCACAGTGAGGAGACGGAGAAGAGTGTACAGACCCAGGGTAACCTACCAGGGGCTACATGAGCTGGAGATAGTGGAGCACTATAGAGTGGACAGAGACCTCCTGCAGCAAATTGTTGAGCTGTGCAGGCCACACATCACACATAGAACCAAAACAGGGGAACCCATCCCAGTGGAAACCAAGGTATGTGTTGGCCTAAGAATACTAGCAACAGGTACCTTCCAGAGACCAACTGGTGATATGATGGGGATTTCACAGGCATCAGCATCCAGGGTACTGCACCAGTTCCTGAATGCCATGTCAGCACATGTCCGTGATCATGTATATTTCCCCAATTCTCATGAGGCATTGGCCAGCAATATGCGTCTCTTCCAGCAAATAGCGGAATACCCTGAGGTAGTGGGTGCAATTGACTGCACGCACATACACATCAAAGCACCAGTTGGTGAGCAGGGTTGGGCCTACATCAACTGCAAGGGCTTCCACTCCAGCAACTGCCGGGTCATGTGTGATGCCCAGGGCATAATACTGAATGTGTGTGCTGGATGCCCTGGAAGCTACCACGATTCCCATATCTGGCATCTGATGTAGCTGTACCAGACATTTGCCAATGGGGACATCCCTGATGGTCACCTAGTGGGGGATGCTGGATACGCACTGGAGCCGTGGCTGATGACACCCATCAGAAATGCACACACACTTGAACAAGAATTCCATAATGAGGCACACGCACAAACATGAAATGTAATCGAGCGTGTGTTTGGGATGCTCAAGTCACGGTTCGGGTGCCTGGACACATCTGGTGGAACCTTGCAGTACTCACCAACTACATGTACCCAAATTGTCATGGTATGTGCCATGCTACACAATATGATCTTGTGAAAACAGCTGCAGCAGGAACAGCATGGGGCAGGGCCAAACAGCCCCCCACCATTGCCAAGGCCTGCACAGGCACAGCATGACTCAGAGGAGGAACAACCTGAGCCTGCCCCAGTAGGCAGAAGGAGGCATGCCCAGTATGCGTTGGCCTTGGCAAAGAGGCAACGCATAGCTGCTCATTAGGAACCATGGAAATGATACCTCTCTCTGACTCGCACATAAAATAAAAGGGATGCCTAACTTGACACTACCTGTTTTCACACATGTATAGGGAGTGTACTATGTGCAGCTCTGCAGCACCACCCGAGGCATGATTGCCATGTTTTATGCAATATAAAGCAGTGCTAAGCAGCTTTTACCACTATTTAGTATATGTAAACAAAATTGCCCGCGCTAACCAGCACAACATCGGGTAACGTTGATCAATGTTGGGCAACGTTGAGCAATGTTGGGCAAGGTCAGGCAAAGTTGAGCAAAGTCAGGTAAACATGCTCATATTTGCTTTATTGTTCCTTAAGCAGTCTGGTCTGCCCAGCATGAAAATAAAAAGCAGTGACAGGGCTCGAACCCAGGATTCTGTGCACTATAGTCACAGTACTGAACCACTAAGCTATGACAGCATTTCACTGGCACCAACACAGCAGGGCAATTGTACACTAATGCAAACACAAAGAAATGCTGTAGCATGCCCCTAAAGAGGCATATGGGTAACCTCCCCCACAGGCTTATGCAGACAGAGAACAGCAGGCCAGGCGGCGTGATATGGGTTGGGTAGGCTATGAAGTTGCAATCTAATATACGTGACAATGGACGCTAAGATCTGTAGTACAGTAGTATGCCTCAAGCCAGTATGATAGGCAACAGTACAGACTGAAATGGTGTACCTTACATAGCAGTGCAGGCCTAGCAAATGTGTATGTGTCAGGTGAAACCCTCATCCTATGTACACCCACAGTAACAATCAGGTGTGCCCCCGGGTAGAAATGTACAAAGAATAGCTGTCCCCCCTGTATGTAGAAATGTTGATAAGTCTATGCAAGGTGTCTCAAGGAAGCCCTGCATGCACAGCATGATCCCTGTTGATTTATGACACAAAGGTGAGCCCTGCTGTAAGAATACAACTTGATTTTTCACACACATATAGTCTATACCGGGCATGCTCACACACATCAACAAATGTAGTGGATTTCATTCAGCATCACACTGAAAGGTCATACTGGGCATGCTCACACACAGGCTAAATATGGAGGTGATAATAAGGGATCTATGGACAAATGTGGATAGTCATCTCTACTTCCAGAAGCACATTCACAAAGTAGTCAGAATATAATGCAAAGTGTTCCCACAAACTGCCAAGGTCTGTGCGTGTAGGTCAAAGGAGGTTACCTCTACTCATCAGTCATCAGACCCATCAGAGAGTACCACAATACACTTGCGATGAATCGGGCTAGGCACCTTCAGCAGCTGGAAAGACCACTGAAGTACCTCAACAAGAGGATATCTGGCCTCAAACAGTTGCCTCATGCAACAAGACTGAATTTAACCCAATCTGTACTCTGTTGCATACTGTCTACTCAGGAGATCCCTGCACAACAGACAGGTCCATGTCATGACAACACTCAGATCTGTTCTGAGTTACAGCTCAATGGCACTAAATATACAGACCCAACTGATATTGCCAACATCCTGGCAGATAGGATCAGTGTTAACATCACCCCACCCCCTCACCCATGAAAGAGCACATCACTATAATGGAAGACTGCAAGGTTGCTGTCATCACGGCTGCACAGGTAAAAAACACTCTCCAAAGCCAGTATCACAGCAACCATGGGACCAGATAACCTCCCAGGCTGTGTTCTACACAAACCACAGAACAAACAGGCACCACACCGATGTACCATGTTTAGTCATAGCCACATCTCAGGCTTTGTGCCAGCTGAATGGTGCACAGCGATGGTTATTCCACTACACAAGGGTGGAGACATCACGGACCCCAGGAACTAGCGCCCCATTAGCCTGATGAGCCTGCCCTTCAAGGCCATGGAATGTATCACCATACAACTTATAAAAAAATACATTTGTAATCCCCAAACCCTGGACCACAACCATGTTGGGTTTGTAAAATGCAGATCATGTCTCCTAAACCTGATAGATGACATTGAAGCAGTCACCAGAACCGTAGACAAGGGTAAGGTGGTTCACACAGCCTATGTAGATCCTGCCACGGCTTACAACACCACCCCACACTCTGTAAATATAGATAAACCCACTAAATGAGGGATAAATTGCTATGTCACAAGATGGGTTGCCAACAGGCTTACAGACACTACACACACTGTGAAAGTAGCAGACTCCATGTATGACTTTGGACCAGTGATGAGTGCAGTACCACAGGGTCCAGGTCTGGGTCTTGTCCTGTTTAGTATCTACATCCCTGAAGTAAACTTTAACATGGAAGGTCTGTGGCTACTGAAGTTTACAGATGACTGCAAACTAGGAGCCATAATTATAAACACTAAAGATGTGGACATCCTACAAAAGGGCCTCACTGAGACAGGTGGATGTTGTCAAAGCCATAGACTCAAGCTCAATGCCAAAATGTGCATTGTCATCCCCTTTGGTAAAAACTCTGTAGCCATGAACTACAATATAGGCGGTAGTATACTTAACACTGAAAGTGTGACAAGAGACCTTGGGTCACAGGTGTACAGTGGACACAACTGTGATAATCACATCCCCACAGTAGTCAGGAAATCCTCCTATGTGGCACACCTCATCACAAAAGGTGTCTCATGCAGAATAGAAGAGGACATTGTTCCCCTCTACTCATCACTCACTAGAACCATAATAGAGTACAACGCCCCTTTTGCTATGTACCTCGCAAGACAACTACAACAACTGGAAAGTCTGCAACAATACCTCACAAAGAGCATTAGCGGCCTGAAATACATGCCATACACAGACCATCTCAAAATTCCCCAGCTGTACTCCCTTGCATATCGCCTACTCAGAGGTGTTCTTTGCCTAACATACAAAGCTATGTCAAACACAGAGCTGTTGGACATGCTCCACATAAAACACTCACATTCCTTCTGATCTTTGGACACAAAACCACGAGTGTAATACCAAAGGAAGGGGTGTATCCATTTACCTTATGGATACCCACACCTACAGGTTAGTGGCACAGCATTAGGCCTTGGAGACCATGCAAGTGCAACTAAAATTGGGCAAAGCTGCTTATCAGATTGTAGCCTGCTACAGATCACCCACCTTGTCTCAGGAACCTCACTCAGTAGTCCTGAGAACAGTGGAAAATACAAAGGTCCTATCAAACACCATTATATGAGGAGATAACAACTACCCAAACATTGAGTGGGAGAATTACTCATGTATAACGTCCTTTGACCAAAGTTTCCTAGAGTTTAAAAACCCTAACACCCTGGAACAGCTGGTCACCATGCCCACTAGAGGTGACAACATACTGGACCTGATCATCACCAACATGGGGTACCAGTGTACCACAACAGAGATAAACCCCTCGTTGGTAATATCAGATCATAAAGCAATCACACTGGACATCCACATCCCCCCCCCCCCCCCCAGTCAATGAAACCATTGTGGAGACATTTTCAAATGCAAACTGCACACTTCCCAAGACCAAAGTGGAAAGTTCCAAAGCCCCCTTGCTATATGATAATGCCATACAATCTGCCGAGAAATTTACAAGTGCATCCTATGAGCATGTACAGAGATGCATTGATCGAGACATCCCAAATAAAACCAAGATGCACTCCTCCAAAAATAAGAAACCAATCTGGTGGTCATTGCCCATAAATAAGCTAGACAACAGCAGGAGGAAACAAACACACGATAGAGCACACTTCACAAAAGGAAAGACATCACTGATCATTATTTGGAAGGAACAATGATCGCTCATAAAATAATCCAAGGCCAGTTTCTAAAGACAAATTGCCAAGGAATGTAAGAATAACAACCACAAAGCCTTTGTTAGCTATACCAAACATGTAGGTAGCAACTTCCAAATATGCTGTCATCTGCTGAAAAATGGCAAGAAATACACTGAACCAACTTACATTGCCCACAACCTGGGGGACAGGTTCAGTGCAAACTCCCCCCCATCACCCCTAAAAGGACCTGTGTCCATCCCAGAAGAATGCAGAGACCCAGACTTCATGGACTTGCAGATAAAGACAGCCCTCGCCAAAGCTAAGAACACAGCATCAATGGGACTGGATGGTGTCCCAGGCTGCGTCCTACACCAGCCCCAAAAGGAACTACACCCTCACATACATTCACTGTCCAGACTCAATCGTACCACAGGCTATGTACCCAAAGAATGGCATACACCAACAGTCATCCAGCTCCACAAAGGAGGTGCCACAACAGAACCTGGAAACCATTTCCCTATAGGTCTACTCAGCCTGGTCTGCAAAGCTATGGAGCAAATTATCATGGAACCCATAAACAGAGACATTGGGGATCTCCAGACACTGGACTCTACCCAACTTGGCCTTGTTAAAGGCAGATCCTGCCTCCTAAACCTAATTGACCTATTTGAAACAGTTACCAAGGACATAGATGGAGGTGAAAGTAGTCCATAAAGCCCACCTGGACATCTCTAAGGACTTTCTACACCATTCCCCACTCTGTCATCATGGACAAGCTTACCAGCTTGAACATTAACAGCTATGTCACAGGATGGGTGGCCAAGTGGCTCACAGATCAAACACACATGCTCAGGGTTGCGGGTGCCATGTCTGACTCTAAACCATTCACAAATGGCATCACACAGGTCTTGGTCCTGGGACCCCACCTGTTTAGTAGATACTGCTCAGAGGTACAGGCAAGCACCCGAGGAGTATGGCTGAACAGGTTTGTAGATGACTGCTAACTGTGGTTAATAATCGACTCTATGGCTGACACAGACATCCTCCAGAAGGGTCTTACAGAGACAGATACCTGGTGTCAAAACAATGCCCTCAAGCAGAATGCCAAAGAATGCATAGTCATCCCCTTTGGATAAAACAAAGTGCACACAAATTACCACATAGGTGGTAATCTGGTATATACAGAGAAAGTCATGATGGCCCTGGGGACACAGGTAGATAGTAAATTCTCCTTTGATGATCACATGGCCAAAGTGTTTAGACATTCCTTCTATGTAGGCCACCTAATGTCACCTAATGTAACCCACTTTGTCTAGTCTGATGATGTCACCATCCTACAAATATACCTGTGGAAAGGAAAATTCACAGTAATGTGTATAGTGTGTCATATAAATGTGTACTCCTGTGATATCATGAAGTAGTGAGGTAGGGGTTTGAATCCTGCATTTGACAAATGTTCATGTGTGATCTTTTTGGAGAGTTGTAAAACACTTAAAAGTGGTATACTAATCTTTCTCAAATCTGATGATGTCACCATCCTACAAATATACCTGTGGGAAAGAACTCCCAGTAATGTGTATAGCGCGTCATGTTAATGCATATTTCACTAGTATCATGAAGTAGTTAGGTAGGGATTTAAATCCTGCACTTGGTGAGTGTGCATTTGTGTGTGATCACTTTGGAGAGGAGCAGCATTTTTGGAGAGTAGTAAAACACCTTAAAAGTGGTATACTAATCCTTGTCAAATCTGATGATATCACCATCCTACAAATATACCTGTGGAAAGGAGAGCTCACAGTAATGTGTATAGCATGTTGTGTAAATGCATACTCCTTTAGTATCATAAAGTAGTTAGGTAGAGGTTTGAATCCTGCACTTGACAATTGTTTGTATGTGATTTCCTTGGAGAAGAGCAATCTTTTTTGGAGAGTAGTAAAACACCTTAAAAGTGGTATACTAATCTTTGTCAAGTCTGATGATGTCACCATCCTACAAATATACCTGTGGAAAAAAGAGCTCCCAGTAATGTGTATAGTGTGTTTTCTTAATGCGTACTCCTGTAGTATCATAAAGTAGTTAGGTAGGGGTTTGAATCCCGCACTTGACAACTGTGTATCTGTGTGTAATCTCCTTAGAAAGGAGCAACCCTTTTGGAGAGTAGTAGTATACCTTAAAAGTGGTATACTTATCTTTGTCAAGTCTGATGATGTCACCATCCTACAAATATACCTGTGGAAAAGAGACCTCCCAGAAATGTGTATAGTGTGTTGTGTTAATGTGTACTCCTGTAGTATCATGAAGTAGTTAGGTAGGGGTTTGAATCCTGTACTTGGTGAATGTGTGTGTGCTCTATGTGTGTGACACTGTTGGTCAATGTGTTGTGGGTTTTGCTTTTACTACTGTATGACATATCAGTATGACAACAGTATGTGCATTGCACATGTCAGGTAGCTGTGTGGCAAATACATATACATACATGTGACCTCAATTATTTCATAGGTGGGAACCCTGCTTTCTCAATGAACACATCTGTCATCTTTGCCAGAGTGTGCTGCCGCTTTCCAGACCTTAGGTCACATCTGTATGCTTGTGACAAGGCCAGCCACTGCAGAGATCCCTGGCCTAGGTCATCCATGTCACACACACTCATTACAGTTTCTATTGAATTGTGTGAGTAAGGGTTTATGGCTGAGGTATATTACAGACCTGTTCAAACGCAGCAAAGTCTGTCAATGATGGCTATTCATTATAGGTGTACAACAACATTTGTGGATATGCATGCAGACCCCTTATTGCTAATGTAATCCAGCGAGGGATTTCTAAATACCTTTGGAAATGTGATTACCAAAGTAGAGATGACGTAACACTTGGCTGCATGTACACATCGGTACCTGTTCAACATGTTGGTGGCTACTACCTATGTGGTACTGTGGGGATACTATGTTTCGTAAAGGTGGATGACTGTGCTCTGGTTGGCATATAGCTTTACAGCATGGGTTTGACAACAGGTATCTGTCTGTATGATACCCTTGTGGAGGATGTGCGTGTCATCTGGAGAATGCATTATAGGCCACAGTATGCATTTCCAGACGTGGACGGACGTATCCCTACTATGATTGCTTGTACCTAAGAGAGCTATATGGCAAACAAGAGTGGTCTCAGGAATGGGTGCAGGTGAATACCACTGGTTACTGGCATAGTATAGTACCTGAAGGATCCAAATGTTACTGTGTGTCCTACATCTGTGTGTCAGTTGTCAAGACATCATCTAACGATTGTTTATGGTCAGGCTGTTGAGGTTATCTATACTACCAGAATGCAAAACAATGACAGATAGTAACAGTGTCACTCACAGCACAGTGTCAAACCATGTCATACACACGTGTGTACTCAAGTTCCAAAATGTGTGTAGTACAATGCATACTGGCCACCAATAGAAACTACGGAGTGTTACTGTGCAACATAGGGCATGTCACCCAGCCCATGTGTCCACTATGCACGTACATGCAGACAGTGCACCTTCACCATGTTCACAAATGTACACCTGCAAATCTGTGCTACACACATCCCACATGTACTGTCCACTCTCTAACACATGGTGCCAATACTACACACATCAACCAAGTGGCACGTGGGCGGACGATACACTATTGGAACTAACACTGGTGTAAACAATACTACATTGACAATCATAGCTTTAATGCATCATGCCTGCTCAGCTACACCTTCAAGGATATCATTACACTCTACTGTTGACAACATGCTAACATTGCTATACTGCTGTAAAGTCACCCTGTGCATCAGCACCATGGTAGCCTGTTCCTGCATCGATGTTACAGATGACAGGAGGTGGCACAGGTTTCATCATATGCACAGGGTGTGTTGTTGGTTTGCCAGAGGCCTACATTGAGCCATACAATCGACATGTATGTATGTGTGTGTGTGTGTGTGTGTGTGTGTGTGTGTGTGTGTGTGTGTGTGTGTGTGTGTGTGTGTGTGAGGGCCAAGAGTACTGCTATGGGCCAATGTTGATGTAATGTGTGCGGGTATGTGTTAGCCCTAGGTATCTGTTTTATGTGTGTTTGTGTCGGCATGCACACAGTTCCACCATGTGGCTGCCATATACGGGGATTTGTGGGACAGCCACAGACTGTACCTGCCAGGCATTACAGATCACCATCTCTGGCCATGGACACGGTACCTGTGCCTGGCAGGTGTGCTACTGACAGTATCAGGTACTAAGCCAGACTGAGTACTATCCTCAGATGTGGACAGATGTACACTAGACCCAGGTCCCTGCTGGGACTGTCCAGAGCCATGTGCACGTGGTCTTCTAGGACGGTCTATGGACAGCCCACCCCAACATTGGTGGGGCTGGTAATGGCACTACGGGAGCGGCTGTGGCTTGAGGGATGTCTGCAGCGACTGCCAGCTGCTGATGTTGCTGGCATACGTCCATGTTGACATCTCAACCATCCCACACTGTCCTAACACATGGACATGACATTGCAGAGGACATCTAATGTCTCACCCCAACGTCTATCAGTGACCTCAGTGTAATTACGGATGGCACCTGCTAGGTCATGGATACTGTCAATTACAGTGGTGTTATGTGCCCTCTGTGCCCTTAGTCCCTGTCTGGTCTACCGTTCCATACATGCCTGTGCCTCCATGACAGCCTGGACCATGTGTGAGTTTGTAAGATCTGTGGCACGTCTGCCAGGGGCATGATGAGCAGCAGTGCTCCAACGAGAATCTCTGGACATCTGCCTATGTGGTACCCTTCCAGACATCTGGGTATGGCTGCTGTGTTGGGATGCATGTGCCATAGATACCACACAGTCCTGGCCAATGCCGACTGTACACTGTCCCTCAGCTAAGGGCATTGGTGATGTATGTATTGGCAGTATGACTGTGTGCATGGATGGGGTGGAAACTTGTGTTCTGTTGATTGGTGGCCCAACGATAGACCCTAGCAAACATGCCTGTGCCTCAACACACCTATCATCATCATCACTATTTTGCTCAGTGACATCAGGTTTCATGCTGCAGTGAACCAGCCCAACCTCAGCACCTGTGAGAGGAAGACAGGAAACACACTTTACAACCTGTACATGATGTTGGAACACATGCACACATGCACACATGAACACATGCACACACGCACACATGCATACATGCACACATGAACACATGAATACATGCACACATGCACACATGCACACAAATACACTCCTCACTTAAACAGGCACACAGACACACACACACACACACACACACACACACACACACACACACACACACACACACACACACACAAACACACACACCAGCAATCCAGAACATACTCAATAGCTTTTGATGGTGTGGTACAGTATCACAAGCCAAACAGTCATATTACACGTGTCAGCATGCAGGACATGTGTTGCTCAACAGCATGCAGTGCGGGTGTAGACAGCCCTTGCTAATAACAGTATACATGGCTCTGATGTATGTGTGTTGTTGTTCAGTGATTGGCCTCACCCTGGAACGCAATGTGTACATGGGCACAACATTGCTGTGCAAGTATTGAAAGCTCTGCAATGTCCTGTGCACCATCACTCACAGGTATACATACCATGGCTGGATGTGTATTTGAGTGTCACATAGATATCCATTTCTGATTACATACCCCCTGGAAACAATATACCAATACTCGAAGAGATCCTCTCCTGGCTTTCAACTAACATCTGTAATGAAACTATAATCATGGGAGACACCAACATAAACTGGTCCTCCATTCTATCCCCTACTGACTCCCTCAACATCAACCTATATAACTACTCTCAACTCATCAACTCCATAACTAGGCCATGCAAAGACCTCACTAGTGGCAACATCTTAGACTGGATTCTAGTCTCCCACCCTCACTACTACCCCAAAAGTGGAACACTTCCCGACTCCCTCAGTGACCACCTTCCCATCTTCACAACACGTCTTCCTTCTCCCCTACAAGTTACTCATAACTACATCACTACCCGATGCCATAAAAACTTTAACCTAGAAGCTTTCTCTGACTCCCTAAAATCCCTTAACTGGTACCCTTTAAAAACTCTACCCCTCAACAAAGCAATCACTCACTTCAATACTACCTTTCTAAATCTTCTAGATACTTACGCTCCCTTAATAACTAAAAGAATAAAAATGAAATCCAGCCCCTGGTTAACAAAAAACACACTGACAAACATGCGACAGAGACAAAGCCTGGACACAATATCACAGGAACAAATCCTCATCTACCCTTAATGAATACAAAACTCTTCGTAACTCAGTTAAAAAGATTATTTATGCAGACCGTCGCAACTACTTCTCCCAACTTCAAAGCAACCACAAAACCAACCCACAAATGTTCTGGAGAGGTATAAACACCCTCCTAAAACATGGTACTATAGAAAACCCAATACCCTGCCCAAATACACAAGACACTGATCTTGCCACACAATTCAACTCTTTTTTCATAGATTCTATTTCCAAACGTACTTCCTCTTTCTCAAATAACAATCAACCAACTACTTCCACTTCTCCTCACCCAGCTCCCCCTCCATCTTCTTTATCTGATCCCCCACCCTCTCAACCCCCAGCCTTCCACATTAAAATGATTCCTACTTCCACCATAAAAACTCCTACAGAAACTAAAACCATGCACCAATGCCCCTGATAACATTCCCTCATACTTCCTCAGCATAGCTGCTGAAGCCATTGCTCTTCCTATCAGTATCCTAATCAACCGCTCCATCCAAGAAGGCAATGTTCCCCAAATCTGGAAAAAAGCTTACATCATTCCTCTCCATAAAGGTGGAACTAATACTAATATCACCAACTTCCGTCCCATCACCATCCTCTCTCCCATTTCAAAAATCCTAGAGAAATGTATCCATCTTCAACTCCTTCCCCATTTCTTAGATAACAACCTATTAACTCCTACCCAGCATGGATTCAGACCCCATCACAGTACCATGACAGCCCTCCTATCCTTCCTAGAAACTGTGAATAAAGCTAGAGATTCTGGCCAAACTGTTTCTACCATCCTACTCGATCTTTCTAAAGCCTTTGACACTATCTCTCATAACTTACTTCTTACTAAACTATCTAAACTAAACCTTACATTATCATCCCTTACTTGGTTTACCAGCTATCTCTCTAATAGGCAACAAGCTGTCAAGTGGAAGAAAGCCACCTCCTCCTTTCTCAACACCCCCACAGGTGTCCCACAAGGTTCTATACTGGGCCCCCTCCTCTTCAATATTTTCATTAATGACTTTTTCCACTCTATCCCTCTTGCAAACATTATTCAATATGCAGACGATTCCACAATTATCTGTGCTGCCTCATCCATCACAACCCTTTTAAAACTTACTCAAGATGCCTTCTCCTCCACTGAACAGTGGATGAAAGACAACCATCTAGCACTTAATGCTGCTAAAACTAAACTAATGATATTTACTCCCTCTAAAACTAATAACTTTGACAGGAATTTATTCTCCATCACCAGCCAAAATAACACACCTCTTGAGCTGGTATCTGAAACCAAACTACTAGGAGTCCAAATCGATGACAAGCTTAATTTCAACTCCCATCTGCTACTAAACATAAAGAAAACCCATCAAAAACTCAGCATGCTCTACCGACATAATCGGTTCCTCACCTCAACTACAAAACATACTCTTTCTACCACATTTCTCCTTCCCTCCCTTCTCTATGGTGCCCCTCTTCTAACAAACCTACAATCATCTCTCAAAACCAAACTGTCCTCTTGCTACAATAAAATAGCCAGATTTGCCACCAGCAACAAATCATCAACCCATCACTGTATACCTCTTCACAAACTCAACTGGCTAGAACTCCCCAACTACCAGTATCTGTCTGCCTGGGATGACATGCTGGACAAGCCACGCTGCTTCGCAAGGGACGGCTTGCACCTGTCACCCCTGGGATTCCGGATATTGGCAAAGGCTCTTGCCACCCCCATAGTGCCTTTTTTAGGCAAGGCTCAAATTCTAAACCTACCACCCTAGAACACAAAAAAGGAAAAAAACTAAGGGTAATGCTGCTCAATGCCAGAAGTCTAAATCTCAAAATGCACGCACTCGAGGCCCTTCTCAGTATGGAGAACATCGATGTCTGTGCTGTGACAGAAACCTGGTTCAAGGCTCCTGAGAGCACCCCAGCGCTATCAGGTTTTACCTCATATCATGCGTTCCGGCCCCAAAATCCAGACAATAAAAAGAAAGGAGGTGGGGTATCCATATTCATCAAGGACACCCACACCTCAAGACTGGTGGCAACGCACGATGCATCGGAGACCATCCAGGTGCAATTAACCATAGGCAAGACTGCTCTGCAAATTGTAGCATGTTACAGGCCACCCTCACAAACTCAGGAACCTCACATGGCCTTCCTGAAAACACTAGAGGGGATAAATGTATCACCAAACACCATCATACTAGGTGACTTCAATTACCCTAATATAGACTGGGAACACTACTCAAGCCCAAACACCCTAGCCCAAAAGTTCCTGGAATTCATAAACTCAAATGCCATGGAACAACTAGTCACCATCCCAAGAGGAGATAACATACTTGATCTCATCATCATGAACATGGGAGCACAATGTTCAACACCGGAAGTATACCCCTCACTGGTGAGATCAGATCACAAACTAATCTCGCTGGAGGTCCTCATCCCACCCCACCTGAAATAAAAGACCACAGTAAAAAACTTCTCAAAAGCCGACTTCACACTTCTAAAGACTAGTGTGGTCTCCTTTAAGGCCCCCGAGCCGGCGGAAAACAGTACTCAAGCCGCTGAATCACTTACAAACATCTTCTACCAGCACCTGCAGGACTGCATGGATAAGGCAATCCCAAACAAAACAAAGACTCTTTGTACCAAAGGCAAGCGTCAGTCTGGTGGACCCCAGCCATAAACAAACTCTACAACAAAAGGAGGAAGCTACTACAAGATAGAGCAAAATCCTTAAAAGGTAAGGCACCCTTGATCACTATAAGTAAAAAACTAAGAGCTCTCATAAAATCATCCAAAGCAAATTTGGAGAAAAATAGCTAAAGACTCAAAAGACAATCATAAGGCCTTCTTTAGCTATGTTAGAAACCTAGGAGGAAACTCCCAGATATGCTCAGAACTAGTTCAAAATGATGTGAAGATTACTGATCCTACAGACATTGCCAACATACTGGCTGACAGGTTCAGTGCAAACTTCTCCCCTCCCAAAAGGAGATATCTATACCAAACGATTGCAGCCCCAAACATCTCCAGCACCCAAGTGAGAACTGCTCTCTCCAAAGCAAAAACACAGCATCCATGGGACCTGATGGTGTCCCCGGCTGTGTGCTCCGAACTAAATGAGGAATTAAACCCACAGCTAGGACAGCTGTTTAATCAAAGTCTTACCTCTGGATACGTCCAGGAGTGGCGCACTGCAACTGTGGTCCCACTTCACAAAGGTCACCGACCCTGGAAATTACCGGCCCATTAGCTTGACAAGCCTTATCTGCAAAGCCATGGAGAGGATCATAATGGACCTCATAAATAAAGACATAGGGAATTTGCAGACTTTGGATCCAACCCAGTTTGGCTTTGTCAAAGGCAGATCGTGCCTTTTAAACTTGGTTGACTTCGAAACAGTCACCAAAGCCATTGATGAGGGAAAGGCAGTCCATACAGCCTACCTCGATCTGGCTAAGGCCTTCGATACAATACCCACTCGGGTATCATTGAAAAACTCATCAGCTTAAATGTTAACCCATACATCACAAGATGGGTTGCAAACTGGCTGAGTGACAGAACCCACAGGGTCAGAGTTGCTGGCGCCATGTCAGACTCAAAGCCTGTCACAAGTGGTGTCCCACAGGCTCAGTCCTGGGCCCACTCTTGTTTGGCATCTACTTTTCAGTACAAGCAAACACAGGAGGGTTATGGCTGACAAAGTTTGCAGATGACTGCAAACTGGCGCCATAGTAGAAAACACATCTGACACAGATATCCTTCAGAAGGGTCTCACAGAAACGGATAACTGGTGCCAGAGCCACGGCCTGAAGTTAAATGCCAAAAAATGCATAGTCATACCCTTTGGGAAAAACAAGGTTACCCCTGGCTACCAAATAGGTGGCAATCCACTGAGCACAGAAGAAGTTATCAGGGACCTGAGGACCCAGGTTGATAGTAGTCTGTCATTCGACACCCATGTAGCTAAAGTAGTTAGGAAGACCTTCTACATTGCTCACCTTATCATGAAGGGATTCTCATCTAGATCAAGGGAGGTCATAGTCTCCCTTTACTCATCACTCATCAGACCAATGATTGAGTACAATGCCCCATTCGGGATGTATCTGACCCGACACTTGCAGCAGCTGGAGAGGCCACAAAAGTTCCTCACCAAAGGATAAAGGGTCTCAAAATCTGTCCTATGCTGCCCGACTGAAAGAACTCCAGCTCTATTCAGTCGCTTACTGCTTGCTCAGAGGTGACCTTTGCCTAACATACAAGGCCATGTCAAACCCAGATTTGATGAATATGCTTCACCTTAAAAAATCTAGATCCATCAGAGCCACAAGGGCGGAGACTTAAACCTCGACACGGCTATTAATAGGACGTGCTGGAGGGATAGATTCATCACCCAAAGACTCCCTATGCTGTGGAACAAAATCCCGGTACATGTGAGGCAGAGCACCTCGCTGGCCTTGTTCAAGAGAAATCTTGACCAATGGATGGGAGATCGCAGATATACCCCAGGGATTACCTCAGTGTCACTGCTCGACAGAGGCACAGCAAAATAATGGGTATAGTTCCTCATACTAAAGGGGTGGCGTAAGCCACAAAACGATGGGCTAGGCTTGTAAATGCCCTCGGGCAGATAGCCTAGTATGAACCTATGAACCTATGAACCTATGAACCTTTCCTACACTCAGCTTACCTATGTTCATAAACTCATATTCCAACCATACCTCTGTCCCTCCCTCTCAACTACCTTTAAAATGCACCACACCCAAAGACTTCTAAGATCAAACAATCAAAACCTTATTGAGGTTTACAGACCCCTCCGCACCCCAGGACAAAACCTCCTGTCCTTCTCACTAGCACGCTTATGGAACTCCCTACCCCCCTCCATTCGTACAACCACTAGCCTCCCATACTTTAAAAAACGACTTCATTCTCATCTAACATCAACATGGCAATGCTCCTGCTCCCATCCCCCATAACCTACTCTCCACTCTTCTTCTCTTCCCCTTCTTACAAATCCCAGATAGTGATTTCAAGCTTGCTTGTAGTATATAATTTCCTTACTTATACCCAGCAATCTCTTAGCCTACTGCATCTAACTATCTATCCCTATAATTCCTTACTTATACCTAGCAATCTCCTAGCCTACTGCATCTAACTACCTATCCCTATAATTCCTTACTTATTCCTAAATTCCTTACTTATACCTAGCAATCTCTTAGCCTACTGCATCTAACTACCTATCCCAAAAAAAAAAAAAAAAAAAAATTCTACATTAAATACTATTGCATTTATTACTTTTGATTAAAATATATTTGACCTTATTATAACCTGAAATTGTATAATGTTACTCTGTAATCTTCATGTAATCTATGTGTGGAACTTAATCTTTGTATAATCTGTATGTGAAGCTTTTCTCCCCAGGACTCCATTGAAAACGGGTTCCTTGGGCCCAGTGGACTATCCTGGTTAAACAACTGCAAATAAATAAATAAATAAATGTCTTTAGCAGATAATTGTGGACGCAGGTTTAGCACATGCATGCTATGTATACACACAGGATGAGTGGTGCATGTATACCTGATGGAATACCATTGCTCAACATAGCCACTGTACAGTGGTTATGGTGAGTGTAGGACATATTGTGTACATGCCAGTGCCAGCCATGACATGGCATGCTACAACACAACCGCAACATTAAACATCAAACATACCCAATGTGTGTCATGTGACCTATACAATCCATAGCATTACAAGACATATATGTGTCACTTTGTAGAAATGGTGATTGCTATGCATATTGTGTATAGGTGCATATGTTTGCACACACACAACAGTGAGGTGCATAGCAATGAATGCTATGTGTAGTACTGTGGTTAATGTAACTGGATGGGGTATAGTACCATGAGCCATCATCATGCAGCATCATGTGGTCACTCAAGGCCACTAATGTGTGCCAGACTGGCACCTAGCATGCTGTACCTGAACTGCAGTACCATGGCAACATTCACCATTTCACAACCAGTTGTTACATGAGTTTGTAAGCTGCCCAATAGGGAGCATTGCCTAACATGAATGTGTTATGTGTTGCAGAGTGTCGCACAGCCCCATGATAGGCCCCTACCCCTCAGGTATATTATGTGTGCTGTATGGATGCCATTTGGGATACTGGAGTGTGACCTCACAGCGGGTGTCTGAATACGTCATGTGTAGCATATTAACATGTACTGCGTCTGACAATGTTGTGTATGTTGTGTGTATGTGTATCAACTCTGCCTATCCAATGTCCACTACAGTTTTGCCACAATTGTGTGGGATGCTCTGTGTATTGCATGTGTTTGAGGCAACTACACACATTACTGGGATGTGCATAGTCTCCTAGCAAACATGCACAGCATGCATTATGCGTAGGTGTGTTACGTGTACATGTCCTACACCTCACCTATGACATGCACATATATCATGCAATATTAAATGTAGATCACACTCACCAGCATGGGTCTGCTGCCTTGCTGTCACACCAGAGGGACCTACAAGGATAGGAGACAGTTTGTTAGTGGCACCAACTGTGGCATTGCTACTGTGGGTCTGCAATCTTACAGTAGTACAATGGTTGACAGTCACACGCCTAGAGATTATGTTCTAAATTATCAGTATTGCACACCAGGCTTCACATCTTCTAACTACACAGTACACATCTCACATATGCATGATCTACCAATAGAGGTAACAGTAGTCTACAGATATGCCATGTTACCTGCACACTCCATGTCAACTCGCTGGGTGACTCCGGCCTCCATGAGGATACATGTTTGCTGTTGTTGTTGTTGGCCAGGAGCCACCAGGCTGGGGAGCAGCTCCTCCACTCTGGTGAGGGGGGGGATGGATGGCTACCCCACCACCTGTGGCAAGCTGTTGTCTATGGACATCAGACGCACGCTGCCGGACATGTCTAAGTAAATCACTGCAGTGATGGCATACCTGGTCATATGTCCAGTTATGCATGCCTATGTAATTTACCCGACGGACAACATCTTGCCACAGTGCAGTCCGCTTATGCTGGTCCTGGCTGGTTCTTGAGAGTAGCAGGGCATAGTGCTGAACCAGGCTGGTTGTGATCTGCTCATCCTCGACTGGGCTATATGTCAGATTGCAATGGTGAACCATGACTCTGGAAGACAATGAAACAATATGTGTGAGCAAGTCATGTTGCACACTTAACATTCTAATGTACAGATATCACTGAACTGCCATATATAGCAACCTATTGGCTGTCAGAGGATACACACTTTCAATACCACATATCATACCACAACTGCCTGACAGTGCCTGGCACGCTATATATATATCAAACCATGTTCTGCACAGCAACAAAGGGAAACCAGTATGCAAGACTATACAACAGTACATGTCACACTGTATGTGACACAATGCACCACCTAGCCACAGGAGGTATATATCAAGCTAACGCATAAAGAAATATGTCATCCATTGCAATGATTGTAAAGTCCAGTTACAGTATTACCAGTATACCACACTAGTTGTTGATGGCAACCCCCTGCCTAACATATGTGCACATTCATTAGTATAGGTGGCATACTGCTGTGCTAGACTATACATGTTGCTAGATATGCACTTACATCCTGTGACACACATATGACTGAGGGCATGTTACAGGCATACCCACACACACATCACACATACAACCAAGACACAAAGGTATGGCAACTCAGATGAGCTTTACCTGTGTACCATACAGTACTGTTTGTCAGTACTTACAAACCATTATGCCTGAGGTATGTAATCTGTGAGGACTACAGGGAACACACATAACAGTGTTTTCAAGCAATGTGGATATACACCATACTGTGCTGTTTAGGCATACAGCTTCAGGGAGTACTACAGTTCATACGGGATTTGGATTCACCAGCAATACCAATCAATAAGCATACATGTACTGCTTTAGCCTACAGTGGCACACCACAGTCCACATCAAGGGACTACGTCAGACTGTATGCCATACTGCTTTTTCTACCTAGCAATAGCATATGCATATTTTGCTGGGATCAGAGCTAGGACACAAACTAGCATGACGGAAACAGTTTCCCACTAAGCTATCACACATTTACAGAACCTTGACACATTCACCAACACTTTCGAAAAATCAATCAAAAATAAATAAAAACGTACTCCGGCAAACTATAAAGGCTGTCCAATACCTGGTCGTCAAAGAACTGCCACGTATAAGTTTAAATAGATTTAATGTACAGTTGAACACGAAACATAAAACAAATATATAATCACAAATCCTTCATTAAACAGATAGATTAAGCGCTTTTGTCTCCATATAATGGAGACTTCATCAGAATAAAGACATTCATCATCAAGCCTTCTTATATATACCTCAACAATTGATGTAACAAGGTAAATTAAGTAAATTAGTTCATCAAGGCAACAAATGGATGTGGGTAATCACCTAATTAGTAGTTTGTGGTAGTAATCATTTTCTGTGTTAAATGACGCTTTTTTGTCAAATTACCTATTTTTGTTTTGTGAAATTAGGTAATTACCCACATCCATTTGTTGCCTTGATGAACTAATTTACCTAATTTACCTTGTTACATCAATTGTTGAGGTATATATAAGAAGGCTTGATGATGTATGTCTTTATTCTGATGAAGTCTCCGTTATATGGAGACGAAAGCACTTAATCTATCTGTTTAATGAAGGATTTGTGATTATATATTTGTTTTATGTTTCATGTTCAACTGTACATTAAATCTATTTAAACTTATACGTGGCAGTTCTTTGATGACCAGGTATTGGACAGCCTTTATAGTTTGCCGGAGTACGTTTTTATTTATTTTTATTTACATTCACCAACACATTCACCATCATACTCAGTCAACCTCACATAGCAATTACTGCAACAAGTACATGTGGGTGTGTATCGGTTTATAGGTAGGTAATAGGCTATTGGCCCTAGGGCCTATAGAAGCCTAGCCATATGCTACCCTGGCCTTTGACACACATGTAATCTAATTTCATGTGCCCCTGTCCAGCAGAGCCACAGAGGTGATTCCCAGTGTGTATTTCCTATCTCCCATCCAATCATCAGGATTATTCATGACGACTGCTAAGGAGGAGCTTGGTTTGCTATTGATAGGTGGTTTGTTCCAGGGTATGGGATGTCTCTGAGATAGGAATCTATCATTCCAGCATGTTCTGTCTATTGAGGTGACAAGGTTTAGGTCCCTAGAGCATGTAGATCATAGGGATTGTGATCTGTTTACATGGAGCATGTCCAACAGCTCTGGGTTTAACATAGCTTGGTATGTTAGGCAGAGGTCACCTCTGGGTAGGTGGTATGCAACACAGTCTAGCTGTGGTTTTGTGAGATGAACTGCATATGCCATCTGTTTGAGGCTGGTATTACTCTTTGTGAGGTATGTCTGTGGCCTTTCCAGTTGCTGTAGATGTCTTGTGAGGTACATACCACGTGGGGCATTGTACTCTATAATGGGTTTTATGTGTGATGGGTAGAGGGAAACACTGACCTATATTTCCCTGGATGACACACCTTTTATGATGAGGTGTGCCACGTAGACAGATTACATGACTAGTGTTGCACTGTGATTATCAAAGTGGAGACTACTGTCCACCTGTGTCCCATGGTCTCTTATCACACTTTCAGTGTTAAGTAGACTACCACGTATGTGGTAGTTCATGGGCACGGAGTTTTTGACAGAAGGGATGCCAATGCAGTTCCAGCACTGAGCTTGAGTCCATGGCTTTGTCACCAGGCATCTGTCGCAGTAAATATGACCCTGTCTCTCTCTCTCTCTCTCTCTCTCTATATATATATATATATATATATATATATATATATATATATATATCTATATATATATATATATATATATATATATATATATATATATATATATATACACATACATATAAACATCCATTGGTGTACATATAGATATACATATAGGCACATATACAGTCCACCTTTCATGGTGGGAATATCAATTATGCAAAGTTTGTGAGGTATACTGTTATGTAATAATATTGTACAGTGTTGTGCGGAATGCATTGAAGGTGTTCTCAGCCCATGTAGCTTTAGCAGGCCTCACTGGTTGCAACACTGCAAACCTGACAAATCATACCCACAGCTTTTAACCACCACATGTCATATACCAGCCCTGTATGCTGTCTTGTTTGCCACATACTACAACCTACATAGAAATATGCACATAACAACCTTCACCAACATATATATGTACACCCTTCACAAACAGTTGCAGTATGTCCCTTGCTCTATGCACATGTATAGATGCTAATATATCTGACACAGACAGATCTCTCCATATGTGTGTGCCATACACACACAAGGTCCACACTGTTGTAAGTCCGTGGACCGCATGGCTGACCTGTTGGGCCTTGCTGCAACATGAACAGGGGTCACATGTGAGCACACAGTAATATTAGAGGGTGTATATATAGCTGCAAATGCTAGATTAGCATACTAGCCTGGTACAGCTGTTGCCAATGCTAAGCTACATGTTAATATGACTATCATGCATGTGTTACTCTGTCACATCCATGTTTAAATAACTGCATGCGCTACCCCCCCAAACAGCCATTGTACACACTACTGTACAGAATACAGATAACATGGATCAGATGTTTGACATTTAATGCTGACCTATATATGTCACAGTCATATCCCACTGCACACAGCTACACACTGATTTCTCCATGACAGTAGTTATGCAGGGCATCTGTGCATAGATACGTACTGCTGCCACATATGGATGATTCAAAGTATGTAGAGTACTCTTCAAAACATCTACTACATGCCTTTCCTTTGTATGCATTTGTATTTGTCAGTTCCGTGTGTTTGTTTTTTTATTTATTTATTTATTTTTTATTTATATCTGAAATTTTTTTTAATATATATATTTTTTTAATATCTTATTTTATTATTATTTTTTTTTTTGCTGTTGCTGTTGCTGTTGTTGGTGTCTGTCTATCTGTCTGTCTGTGTCTCTGTGCCTCTGCACCAATTGGTGGCCACCATTTGGTAATTGCATGCAGCCTGCTGTGTGGTAATTGTAGTACTCACTGTCATAGCAACCCAATACTATAAATTGCTAGGTCAGGTAGACGTAGCCCTTTCAGCTTTCCAAAGTGGGGCCCATGCTTGTTTGCTGTGGACACCGTTGTGTAAGTCAGAAGGCTGGTATACTTCTTATATCTGAAGCTAGGGGTGTAGCCAGTGATTTGAATGTTGTACTCAGACCTGAATGTTGCCACTTCCAGTACACAGTTGTCAGTGTAGAATTGTACTCACCCCTACAAATGCTAACACAAGATACATGGGAGTATGTAGTTTCTTTTCTACTTATACATTTAGCTGCCATACATACGTAGTTATTGAGATGTATTCATTTGGCACATAAACTGTTTGTGAACTGCTATACTGTGAATATTAATGTACTCACTTCTGCACAGTTGGTGCTTTTTTATTGTTGACATTAGCACAAGAAGCTCATGAAAACTGGACAATTCCAGTACTGAGTATGCCTACCTACATCCTTGCTGGACCCTGAACACACAGGTATTTTGTACGTTTGGGTGGGGATTCTGCTGCTATGATACTGTGTGGGGGTTGTAAAGTGCTGCTGTAACATTATTTACTGCTAGAACGGCTGGTTCTGTTATCACAGTCATGTAATGCAATTCCACAACAACTGCTGGTAAAGTTCCACAGAACAGGTTCTGTGTTATGACATTCCTATCTTTCCTTTACATTCACTCATTCTGATGCATGATATATATATTTCAACAACAACATGCTGTATATCTACTGTGGCTTAGTGGTACTTCATGCAGTCTAGTGTGTCCAAGGTTTGAGACTGACAGTGGTGTCTTATTTTGCTGCTGAGCAGAACAAGGGCCCTCACATGCAGGGTGACTAAGGCACTTTTAAGCAGTTGTAAGCGGGTTTGCACGAAGCTTAGCAATACTTAGCTAAGCGCACACAAGCGCACACTCACACAAACCCGCTAACTACTGCTTAAAAGTGCTTACTCCCGCTAACACCCGTGCTCATTTCTTTGAAAGAAAAGAAAATGGGAAGATAGGAAAGTGGTGAAAAAGGGGCACAAAGAGGGAAAGACAGTAGGGAAAATAGCTAGGGATGTGCAGGACAGGTGTAGGGAAGGTCCATAGCTGCCCATTTCTTTAACAGCAACAGCTGTGCATATACTAGAAATTTGGAGGGAAATTTGAAACCTTCCACCCCTGAGAGAGGGGTGAGGACAACAAAGTATGTTGTACTGCCAATTAAATTTCAGTTTATATGTCCAGCGGACACGTGTGCAAAATGGGCAGCTATGTATGGGGCATAATTTTTTTGTGGGAGCAGATTGCCCTTTTTTATTCAGGTGAGAGTGGAATGTGGGGTAGGGGAAGTAGGTATATTTGGGGATGTAGGTTGGGGAGGTAAACAGACAAGACAAACAAGACGCATACAGGGGTGGAATATGACACATGGGGTGGGTGAACACCATTGACGGGGAAGGATGTTTGAAAATTGCAAGCCCATGAGCCCACAGATGGCAACAGTGGAACTGAGATCCCCACCCATGGGTAGTCACCACAGCACCTTCACAGCCCAGAGGGTGGCTGTGCTGGGGGCTGTGTAGGAGGGGCAGGCTCACCCGTGAGTCGTGCCACTCATGCCTGGAGCTGGCATAGATGATCAGCGACTGAACGCTCGATCTTCCTATGCACCACAGCCCGGACCATTTGGAGGGTGATAGGTGGCCCTCCTCTGGCCACGCTTGCATGGGGGGGGCAAGCCCCATCCCCTGCAGCGCTTCCACCTGAAGGTGGCACAGGGCCAATGGAGGAGGAGGTCCCGGGCTGGGCACTGGACCTGCTGGTGCTAGGTGCCATCGCCAGCTGAGGTGGGACAGGTGGGTCCGCTGGGACCGGCCTTCCCATACGTTTTATGTTTAGGAGGATTTAATGACAATATGGGTTGGTAACAGCCAACAGCATTCCAAATTAGTTGTAACAGCATGCAGTAATATTCCCATTAACCCAACACACCAGAGTTCCAACAGTTGAACAGCAAGCATAGCACATGCATATATAGAACAACAGTGGACATTCCAACAGCATGCAGGATTGATTGGTGGCAACAGGAGACAAAGATTGTGGTGTTTGAACAGGGCACATGCATCAAAGTAAATGCAGATATTTAAAAACCAATAGGACATATGTCCCAACAAATGTTTTGAGATTAGACATACCCATTGAGGTGTGGAATTGCATTGTTTATGCACATACAGTAGGGTGTAAAACGATACCTCCATTAACAACTTATATGTGCTTATAGTTTACACTACATTCCTATTGACTGCAGGTATATATCCCCTACATGTATTATTATTAGGCAATGTCCATTAAGTTGTGAAATGGGTTTTGCTAGTTCCTTATATACCTGACCTGTATCTGACATACAAACTGTCCAGGATGCAGATGTTACTGCTACGTATTTATATATTTTATTTATATTTATATATCCACATATTTGGATGTGTTCAGGTGACACTATCAGTTATATTTTAACAGCCCCCTACATTTCTAACAGCACACTGACATTTCTGGGGAACACAATAACAAGCTACTCATGTGCCAGATTTACATATACATGCCAGCCATGAAACAACAGTTGAGGACTGTATATATGCTTAAAAGCTACTGGCACTCCCTTCATCCACTTTCTATGGGCCTACCCAAGTGTGGGTTGACAGCGCTTAATACAACAGTACTATTTCTATAATGCAAGAGTACAACAACATTTTGAAGAAAGTGACACGGACACACTCCAGGAATTATACCTTTATTAATTACATTACACACTTTTCTAGAGGCTTTCTCATTTATTTTATATTACAGTGCATGCAGACGACATTCAGGATGTATTATACCTTTATTAATGGGTTACAACACTCTTTTTCAGGCTCTCTCATTTTATATAACAATACATGCAGAGAAATTATTCAGGACTTATTATACCTTTATTAATGGGTTACAACACTCTTTTTCAGGCTCTCTCACTTATTTTACATACAAGTACATGCAGAGAGGTTATTCAAGACTTATTATACCTTTATTATTGGGCTACAACACTTTTTTCGGGCTCTCTCACTTATTTTATATAACAATACATGCAGAATAATTACTAACCTGCCTGGTGGCACAGCCTTAGCAGCCTATCTGCATAGGCTTGCTGATTCGCAGCACGGACACCTGCAGCTGTGAAGTAAATGAAGTGATATTGAGACATATACCTATCCATAATATCGACTACAATAGCAATTCTTAAATACTTCATTCCATGGCTACCTACTCAGTAGTGGGGCATTATGCATCCCACGGGCCTTCTGTATCCACTGGTTCAGTTGGTCCTGCTTGCGTCTCTTCAGGTCTATGTGGTGGTGTCTGACCTGCTCACCAGTCTGAGGGATGCCTGTGGCACTGGTGAGATCATATGCGAGACGGTTCCAGGCTTCCGCTTTGTATTCAGTGCCCTGGAACTGGCCCTGCAGGAGTCTGGCATCATGATTATGGACAAGGAGCCAAACCATCACTTATGACTCCTCAATGCCCCACCTTTGCGCTTGAAAGTGAGAGCCCTCTTCAACACCAGCCATGCTGCCTGTAGATGGGAGCTACAACCAGTTATGGCAAGTATTCCCACCTATGGAGCTTAAATATGCCTCATTTCCCGCACTTATTTGTGACTGGCCAGATTTGAAAATTCTCAGCTGAGTGCACACCTGCTTAGCACTTGGTAAACTTTGATTAATATGTATATGTGTGTTGACAGTGCACGAACATCAAATGCTGTCATGGCTTAGTGGTTCAGTACTGTGATTATGGTGCACACTATCCTGGATTTGAGGCCTGTCATTGCTTTTTATTTTACTACTGGCCTGACCGGCTAGGCGGTGTGGCTGTGTTTAGCCAACTTTGCTCAACTTTGCCCAACATTGCTCTATGTTGCTCGACATTGCCCGACGTTGCCTAACATTGCTCTAGTTAGCGCGGTGCGCAGCTTCACGCAAACATGTTTTGTTTGCACTAGTTGGAGCGATGCGTAGCTCCATGCAAAGCTATTGTGCTAGTTAAAGCAGTGCTAAGCTATGAGCAATTATACTTAAATGTGCTTAATACTGGTAAACTTTGCTTAGCAGTGCTTCACATTGCTTAAGATACATTACTTATGCATTCATCAGTATACATAACCAAGTCACCTTCTTATATATGTATAAAATATCGTTCACTACTACATAGGCCATTTAAATGCTTTTTACTAAATTTTAAAAGATAAATGTCAGGAATTATTTTTCTATACAGATTTCATACAGAAAATAGAAAGGGGAGTGGAGGGATTCGAACCGGGAATGCCTCCTCTTTGTACGAACACTCTACCACTACGCTATTGCTATTTGGCTTAATTTGCATATAAGTGTCTTATTATCCTCTTCGATGGATAACTATAGCTAAGCAATGGGCAAACCCATGCAAACATGTGCAAATATGGGCAGCTATATCATGAATAATAAAAAAAAAAAGTTTTACATTTTATAATTGTACAGGGGTTTACAAAGTGGGGGAGTGTAGTGTTGTGTATGTACACATTTGAGCAGACTCGCTCATGTCTGTTGACATTTGCTGATTTAGGCACTTGCAGGGGGGTGGATATTTGGACTGCTCGGCAGTCCGACACACCCCTGGCACTTGTGCACGCTCTGTGTTAGCCTTAGAGTTGAGTCAGCACGCCCTCATGAATAAGCATGGCATGCTGATGTCTTCCTCTTAGGCTGCAGTTTCCGTGTAAGACTTATTTAGTCTTATACAGAGAATTAGTGAATCCCGGGGATTGTCATGACCTTATCAAAACCTATGAATAGAATCTCTTGGGATACTCCAGCTATAGATATCCTGGTTGAAACAGAAAATATTATTATGTATCTTTTCCAATACTCAGAGTTAAAAACAATGCTTCCGCATGTTAGCTTCTTCAGGGAGGAAGGAAGGAAAGTGTGGGTGGAACCGCTTTGGCTATCTACCTTTTTTAATTTATTTACATTATTGGATCTTACACTCAAGTGTAGGGAGGGTGTCCCTGTTCTAACCCTGTGGGGTGACTACCAATCTAAAACTGAATAGTTAAATTCCAAATTAAATAAAATTATTTTTAAAATTACAGCCATCTTTAATATTTAATATTGTATGCCCTGTTATCCCTCTGCCTTTCTAAAGACATAAAATCACTTCTGGGTTGTTTTTTAAGTTGGGGTTAGTGTTTTTAAGTTATAGGAAGGCTAAACTGGGTTACAAAATGGGATTGACACCAGAACATGTCCAGCAGGACTATTGGGAGACTGTGTCCAACTCTGTGGAGCTGCAGGTCAGCTAGGAACCGCGTGGATGTTCGTTGAAGTAGCCTAGAACATGTGGGGTAGTTTAAAGGTTGGGGAGTGGAGTCTCCTAATATTATGCTCTGTGTATCTATATGTTTTCTTGTGAGTGTGGCTTTGTTAATTCATTATACCCCTGTACTACGTTGCCTTTTAATGGACAGTGGAATTGGAAGGTTTAAAGTTCTTTTTCCATCCCTTGATGTTGAGGTTTGGGGAATGGTGCAAAAGGTCTGACAAAAATGCACTTTGCGGTTCTTCCTATGGGGTTGTGGCCAGTTTTATGGAACAGTGGGTCAGAAGGGAGCCGCCACAATGCCCATTGTTACAGGCCTGTGCCTCATGGAGGAGCTGTCCAGCAGACTGAGTCATACACCGTATGGATTTTAATTACTTATTTATTTTCTATTTCTAAGTGTCCTCCCTGCTGTTTAATTGTGATTATATACATTAACAAACAGATCTCCTGGCTTGTTTTATCAGATAGAGTTGTATTATTCAAAACTTAAAAAATAATACTTAATGTATAAATGAGTGAGACTTCTTTAATTAAATAAATAAATCCCGTGAGCTGTTGCTGTTTAAAAGACTATAAGCATAGTAAAATGGAACAGAATTAGCCAGTAACCTGGGTATCAGATCTCGATGGGGGCAAACAACATTCCAGATTTTTCATTTTGATACTTTTCTCTATTATGTTGTTTAATTATTATAATAAACATCAAGGCAGCACTATAGTTTCAGCTTTTTGTTTGTCACCATGCCATCATTTCCTGACTCAGTATTTCAGCCAGGAATTGATTTACTATTACTAAGATTATTTTTTATGTTTTCTTTTCTCCACATTTTATTGTTTCCTAATTTCTTAGCTATTTCCCTAAACTTCTCACATTTCTAGTGGGTATTTACTACCCTATTTTTTTCTTCATCTTGTTGTGGAATTGGTCATTTGCGAACAAAATTATTTTTGTAAAATTTTTTCCCACCATTGAAAGTTAGCTAGTGTATTATTCAGAAAGTGTTGTGTCTGTCACCCATACCTCTCAACTGTCCAGATTTTTGCAGAATATCCAGATTTTTGGCTCATATTTTTAGTCTGTTCCTCATAAAATGTGTGGTTTTCTGGCAAATCAGTGGGATGATCTGAGAATTGAAGTCACAAAATAATGGCATACATCTGAGTTTCAGACTTCAAATCCTTCAGAAATGTATGTTAAAAATAACCCTTTTAATCTAACAACTTTTTAAGTTTATAAGAGCAATGTTTAAAATATGTCCCTATTTTGGGCCTTTGCCCCCCTCCCGATTTTGTTGGGCTTTGTCCAGATTCCTTGCTCTGAGAGGTTGAGAGGTATGCTGGCATCCCTCTAGCCAGAGGTAAACGCTTCCAGTTATATAGTCTCTCCTTCTCTTTTACTTTGTCTTACTGTTCTGTCATCATTGACTAAGTCTTTCATCCCAGATTTCTGAATAATCTCTTCAACCTCGTATATCCTGCCTGACATAACTAGAATATAGTATGATGAATCAAAGTATGTTCCCTTCATGGAGCCCAATGGTTGAAGTTTGGTTCATAGGTTCATAGGTTAGTACTAAGCTAACTGCTCTTGTGAGCCATTTTAAGCCTAGCCAATCATCCCTTGTGAGACTCAAACCTTGCACCTTGCGTTTGTAAGGCAAACACCTTAACCATTAGGCCACCCTCCCAACCCCTTTTGGTCATGTGTTCCATAATTGCATTTCTGAATAGTCCCTTCCCTGTGTAATAATCTGATATGTGTTTATGTGCATGAGATCCCTTCCCTGTGTAATAATCTAGTATGTGTTTATGTGCATAAGCTGTGCATGTACACAAAACTGCTATACTGCCTAGCTTTGATTTTGATAACATGATCTGTTTAAGTAAATCGAATGGGAGTGCAACAGTCTCTTAAAATTCATGAAATATCTGTCAAAAAATCAAATTAAAGATGATTGCTAATTATACCATGAAGTAGCTAAAACCTTGGAGTTACTTGTTTAGGTGTAGAAACATGGGGGGGGATGGAATCCTTCACCCCAGAAATCTTTCTGTATAGGTTCATAGGTTGGTACTAGGCTATCGGCCCTAGGGCCTATACAAGCCTAGCCATACCAATTCCCTGGCTATTTCTTCCCACAATATTTACTTCCCTGGACCCCTGTCTTGCAGACTAATTTGGTTGCCACTGCTTGCTGATACATGTTTTATATTGGTACCTATTGATAATTCACAGTTGTACAAGAGAGTGGGTTAATAGACATGACGGTGGAGGGACAGCTCAGACAAGCATCAGTTATAGCTATTTATTACAGAGCACATAGCCAATTGTTTATTCACTGTCCCTGTGTTATTCACATTGTGATGCTTAATAGCCATCCCTTCACTGCTTCATTTCTTCCAGGCTGATCCTCCCTGCAAAATGTTGAGACATCTGCACATGGTAAGCAAATATTTATGTTCTTTTGACTAAGAGTTATTTAAATATATTATTGATATGTGTGGAGAGTGTATAATGAGTCTGTGTATTGCTGTAGCATCTAGAATTGTGTGACCAGTGTTGCTTTTTGTTCAGATATTTTGGGTTAATATTTAGGGTACTAGTCATTTCATTCTTGTGTTTGTTGCTTATTATCACAGGTGATCCTGACAGTGAAAGTGTAGGATTCCTACCACCCAATGTCGAAGTTTCAGTAGGGTCTGATTATATTGGTGACCAAACAGAGGCTCAGTCACAGGCCTGATCCCACTCCTGTAATTGCACTGCTTCCACTGCTCCATCTGTGATTGGACGTGGTAGGCCATGGGGTCAAGGAGCTAGGCACAGTCGTGAGGAGCACTTATCCAGCAGACATTGCTCACATTTAGGTAGCACCAGCACATCTATCTGTGGCCATGAGCATGCCAATGCAACTCCTGGCAGAGCCAATTCTCACAGTCGGGGATAATGATGCTGGACTGATACCTCTACCATGCACGACTCATACCTATCCAACATGCCAGAACATAGTGGCAGTACTCTTCAAAAAATCTTCAAAAAAGTGAATCACTTGATCTGATAAAGTTCATTGAACTGCTTGTTGGCAATCTGGTAGAAGAAGGGTTGAGTTGTTACAAAATGTCTTTCATCAAGGGTCTTGCCATAGTTTAGTTACTGGCATGAGAAACATAGATGTTATTACATATAACCAATTAGCAAATCCTTTTTAAGTATTGTTTTAATTTAAACAGTATATTACTACTTTAAGTAAATTCGTCTAACAAAATTAATTCTTATAACTGAATTTTCTAGGATTAAGTGTTCCTTTTCCTATAAAAACTATAATAATTCAGTCATTGTATTCATGTTTATGATTTACACTGCAATTCCTTTTCAAGTAATCTGTAATGGTAATTTATAATTATATTTCTTCTAGCTGCAAACCACACTTCATAATATCAACATGAATGTAGTTTCAGTAAGAGAAACCTTTGCCAGCTTTGATTTATTTTTCACCATAAACCTACAGACTTCCCTCACCAGAGCATAGTACGCATCTGTTTTGATTTTTATCAGTCACTCTTGCAGTACTTACATTCTCACCAAATGACACACATCACTTTTCTTGCTAATGTGAGTATCCCACAGCTCTCTTATTGAGATGGCAAGCATAACTTACATAATTTTGCTTATTTTGTCTAATGTTGTACAGTTCCTTTTACTGTCTGTATTTCAGACACTGCCACCCTTCTTTCACCCCATTGCCTGCATTTTACAGGTATGCATGCATTTGTCTGTTTCATGAGTGATCACACTTTAAGGGTATCATTCTTAATTCCCTCATATCTGGAGCAATGAAGTTCCATCAAAGGTTTCTGCCATATATAAGTCCATATAGTCCTTCAAAATTATATAAATTCCACCCATGCAATAGTCATCTTTGTAGATACAAACTTACCCCACGTTTTCCTTTCTAGTAAAACAGCCCCATTTTACTGCCAAAAACCAGAATCAAATTGCATTGCATATTAGCTTAGTGATACATATTACACTTACTGTGCTTTTATTTTTCTGAATGGCCTTGTTACAATTTATCATTTCTGAATGCAGTATGTGTGTATATGGATGTATGCCCTGGGATGCCTCTCCAAAGACCTTTAGACTTAATGAGTTTTTCTGAGCAGACAATGTTTAAAAAAAATCAGAAAAAAACTTCAGCACTTTTTAAATCTTAAATTATACACTTGAAGTTTTAACATTTATTTTATTTGCTACACATCACATTTTACTTACTTATGTATTTATTGTTTTAATCAAAGGAAACTAGACATTACTTATTAAGTATGAGATAGAAGAAGGAAAAAGGGGCGTTGTAAATATAACTCAATCCCTTGTGAGTCATTCGTGAAGCTGTCCAGCTCCAAATAAATGAAATGTACAGTACAGGAAATTATTCAACCACCAGATTTGTCTTTGCTTGTATTTCTGCAAGACTGACTCACCACAACACAGATGACTGAAGCAGCCAGCAAAGGAAACAAGAAGTGCATACTAAAGGTGTTGGTTTCTCATGCTCTGAAAGGGAAATGTTGTTGTCTTATGTAATAACAACATATTTCTCAAGGCAAGACTGTAGAACAGAGCTGCAGCCCTCCGTCTGACATAACCAGTGAGGTGATGACTCTTTTTACCCAGAGCTACTGGCCAAGACTGTTTTCTTTGCAGTACTTACCAGACTGTCTGTTCTCTGAAACCCACTACCTGCAGCCTAAACAGTTTGTCTTCTTTATGAAATTAGAAACCAGTAGACAGCCAGTTTGTCTTACATACCCAACTGGTTTCAGAAACAAAGCAAAATTAGTTTAAAAAGTCTGCTTCATATGTCAGTGGACAAGTGCCTGCATATAGTTTCTGCTTAGTAAGAGCACAGGCAGGTATGAAGGCCATGTTTCTGAATTCAAGTAGCTAGATTGTACAAGTGGGGAAATCTAATGGATTAAATATACACAGAGAAGAATTTGTTTTCTTTGTAGCTTTTTAATTCGTGGCAGATTTAATGAAACAGTTCAAATCAGATGTTGTAACAATAAGCAACAGTTAATTAATCTTTTAAATCATATTATCATGGGAAATTCGTCAGATTGCATTTAAATTATTGAAAATTGTTCTTCCTGAAGCTAAACTGCATGATACTAAATGTAATAAATGAAGACCAAGAGCAGTACAATGTATTTTCAGGGAAATAATGTCTCATCAAGCTATATATGCATGTTTGCCTCCCTAAACTAAACTTTGTGACAACTGGATGTAATTAAACTAGATTATGGTTAACATTTTCTTTCAGTTGTTTTCTCAATTTACTTTTAGGATTAATTTTTATGGGGCTGAGTGTCTTCTATATGCATTATTGCCCCCCACCTTTTGTCTTTTATCATGGCACTGTTCATTTGAACATCCTAGATCTTCAGTTTTCTCTGACAGCAGTCCAAAGGAAAGAGATCACCAGTGGTTCTGAGATATCCACCTTGCGCCCAGGGGGTCTATATTACATTGTTGGAAGCCGACAATATCTAATCTGATATTGTCGACACGACAATAGCGAACTGTCAGAATCTCAAACGTGTAAATGGAAATTTCCATAAGGGGAGATTTCCATTTACTTCAATGTAGTTCAGTCTCGGAGTTAGTATATTTAAGTAGCTGGGGGTGTGGGGGGTGCAGGGTGGCTTACCCCCCCCTCCCCACCTGCACCCTTTAGTTTTTTGGGGTTTTTTTAAATTTTTTTTACGAGCATTCATGTTTTAATAGTTCAATCATTAAGGGTCGACCTTTAGTGGTTCGAACTATTAAACATTCGATGTTCTAATATAGACCGGCACCCAGGACCCCATGAGTACATCCAAAACATGAGCCACAAGATGAATAAGTACATAAACACAATCAGAATCTGGGGTCTGTTTTGTCTGAGAGGAGATCTCTGTTGTACTCCAGCTGTTATAAATTGCCTTTGAGCGTCCTCAGTTCTTAAAGAGGTCTGGTTTAGCTGCTGGCTGGGGAGCTTTACACTGAAGAAGTTTGTCTGTGACATTCAGAAGGAATAACCAGGGAGGAACCCTTGGAGTACTACAGAATCTGCTAACTGTAGTTTGGCAGTACTTTTGTTTCATGGTACATAGAAGAGGCTCTAGGGATGAATGGAAGGGATACAATGCAATGAAATGAAGAGAAAATGGATGAAATGGAATGAAAGAGCAGACTGATTTGTGGACTTTGATGCTGAAAGGAAGGGCAGGAAATCTCTTGTTGGTTCCTGTTATATACTGACCACCAAGAAAGAATAAGAAATGATGAGTACCAGAGTAAAATAATCAGAAGGACGAAAAAAGCTGTAGTGATGGAAAACCTTACACTTCCAGGAGCAGACCTTGAGCTGTCTACACACCAGGTGAAGAAAAGGGAATAATAGAAAAGGTTGTTTTATTTCTTTGCTACTATTTTTATTTGGAATAAACTTCCATTTAATATCATGCTTTACAAAGTCATCTCTGCCTTTAAAATGTCCTTTGATAACTGGGTAAATTCCTTACTTTCTTGAAGTTTTCTTCTTTCAGCTATTTCTGTTAAGGGTTGCCACAGCGGATTATCTGTTTCCATTTCTTCCTGTCCTCTGCATCTTGCTGTGTCACACCAACCACCTGCATGTCCTCTCTCACCACATCCATAAACCTTATCTTAGGCCTTCCTCTTTTCCTGTTACCTGGCAGCTTCATCCTTAGCATCTTTTTCCCAATATACTCTGCATCCCTCCTCAGCACATGTCCAAACAAATGCAATCTTGCCTCTCTGGCTTTGTCTCCAAACTGTCCAACCTGCGCTAACCCTCTACTATAATGATTCCTAATCCTGTCCATCCTTATCACACCCAGTGCAAATCTTAACATCTTTAACTCTGCCACCTCCAGCTCTGACTCCTGCCATTTTGTCGAAGCCACCTTCTCTAACCCATATAACATAGTTGGTCTCACTACCCTTTTGTAGGCCTTCCCTTTCACTCTTACTGGTGTCCGTCTATCACAAATCACTCCTGACACTCTTCTCCACCTATTCCACCCTGCCTGTACTCTCTTCTTCACCTTTCTTCCACACTCGCCATTACTCTGAACTGTTGATCCCAAGTATTTAAATTCATCCACCTTCTCCAACCCTACTCCCTGAATCCTCACCATTTCTCTATCCTCTTTCTCATTCACACACATATATTCTGTCTTAGTCCTGCTGACCTTCATTCCTCTCCTCCCCAGAGCATATCTCCACCTCTCCAGGGTCTCTTCAACCTGTTCCTTACTCTCACTACAGATCACAATGTCATCAGCAAACATCATAGTCCACGGGGACTGTTGTCTGATCGCTTCTGTCAACCTGTCCATTACCACTGCAAACAAGAAAGGGCTCAGAGCTGATCCCTAATGTAATCCCACCTCCACCTTAAATGTATCCATCACTCCTACTGCAGACCTCACCACTGTCACGTCACCCTTGTACATATCCTGTACTACTTTTACATACTTCTCTGCCACTTCTGACTTCCTCATACAATACCACAACTCCTCTCTGGGAACCCTGTCATATGCTTTCTCTAAGTCCACAAAGATACAATGCACTCCTTCAGACCTTCTCTATACTTCTCCATCAGCACCCTCAGAGCAAAGGTCGCATCTGTAGTGCTCTTTCCTGGCATGAAACCATACTGTTGCTCACTAATCATCACCTCCCTTCTTAACATATCTTCCACTACTCTTTCCCCATAACTTCATGCTGTGACTGATCAATTTTATCCTTATGTAGTTACTACAGATCTGTACATCACCCTTATTCTTAAAAATCGGTACCAAAACATGTCTTCTCCACTCCTCAGTCATCCTCTCACTTTCCAAGATTTCATTAAACAATCTGGATAAGCCTCCACTGCCATCTCTCCTAAACACCTCCATGCTACCACAGGTATGTCACCTGGACCAACAGCCTTTCCATTCTTCACCCTCTTCATAGCTGTCCTTACTTCCTCCTTGATAATCTGCTGCACTTCCTGATTCACTATCCTCACATCATTCAAACTTGTCTCTCTCTCATTCACTTTGTTCATCAGGCCATCAAAGTATTCTTTCCATCTGCTCAACACACTCTGCTCACTTGTGAGTATGTTTCCCTCATTATCCTTTATCACCCTAACCTGCTGCACATCTTTCCCAGCTTGGTCCCTCTGTCTAGCCAATTGGTAGAGATCCTTTTCTCCCTCTTTTGTGTCCAACCTTTCATACAACTCTCCATATGCCTTATCCTTAGCCTTCGCCACCTCTCTCTTTGTCATATGCATAATCTCCTTATACTCCTGACTACTTAAGGCCTTCAGGCGTGACAAAGGATGCAGCAAACCATGAAGCTTTCAATATCTAGTGGAGGCTGAATCTGAGAGGAAACTGAGGTCCTTCATAAGGAAAAGGAACATTCTTACTTTAGTCCTCATATTTGTTTTCATTTGGCATTCCAGAATTATTGCCTCAACAAAAGTTTTTAAATAATCAAAATTTTCTAACAGTGACAGTTCACTTCCTGACCAGAGATTTCAAACATTATGTAATCACTTCTAGATGACCTTCAGAAAAGAAATCAAATTAATTGAATACTGTTCATCAGTTGCTGAAAAAATGTATTAATAGTTTGTCAAGTATAAAAACCAAAATCCCAACTGTGATGTATTCAGAATTTTCTATAAAAAATTGTTCCTGGGATTCAGAAACATTTTGCACATCACAGTAGCCAAGTTTGCCCAAAGATCAGCTACGTGCCAGGTTAGGGCAATTCAGATACACACAGGGTGCAATCACAGCAGGCCACAATGGCCTGCCTAAGATGCAAATTGATAAACAATATGGTAGCATAAGTCAGTGACACATATAGTTCACACAGCGAGATGTTACTACCAAAGTTGCTGACCACAGTAAAATTCTGGTGTTACAGGTGACATGCACAGGATACCCACAAAAATCAGTAAACATGTATATAGAAGATGATGTTCTAACTGCTGGTAATCATGAAGGTATGCATCATCATCCTCAAAACTGCCAAATCATCCATCCATTTCTATCATACCATGCCCTCCACAACTCAGAAATACGGGACTGATAGCATGCAGACAGAGACACCATGCAGGAGCTGATTATGATGTGTCACCTTCATATGTGGGTCTGTGTGTTGTATAGAATACTCATTGCTGTGTACACCAAAGTATGTGTGGTTTTGAGAATAATAGCTACAGAGCCCTTTCAGTGATCAACTGCTGATACAGTGCATATATCCCATACATCTGCCTCAGGGACATTCCACCATTTTCTTAATGCCATGCTGCTGCATGTGGGGGGAGCAGATGTGGTTCTACTGAACACAGAGGATACAAATAACATAATGTTGGCATGTGATGATATAGCCCATTTCCCTGAAGTACTGGGATCCATTAACTACACTCACATCACAATAAAGGCCCCACCTGTGTAGCAAGGACAACAGTATATCAGTTGTAAGGGGTTCCACTCCATCAGCAATCAGGTGATCTGCAATGCACAGGGTATAATATACAATGTGCCAGCAAGTCATCCTGGCAGTGCCCATGCCTCACACATCTGGCACACGTGACTTATATCAGCAGTTTGTGCAGGATGATTTTCTGCAGGACTATCTTATTGGTGATGTTGGTTATGACATGATGCCATGGCTAATGACATGATGCCATGGTTAATGACACCAATTAGAAATGCACACACCATGACAGAGAATGCATGAAATGCCATAGTTCACAGATCCAAATTATTGTTCAACTTGTGATTCAACTGCTAAAGGCCCATTTCCACTATCTATATATCTCTGGCAGTGCACTGCAGTATGACCTGAAAAATGCGGTAAAATGTTTGCAGTTTGTACAAATTACAATATTACACAACATGTTCACAAACAGATACAGTGGAGGGAAAGATTCAGGATAAGGTAGGCCTGGAGTCAACAGGGAAGGCATACTTAATGAGGAGCCTGCGGAGGAATTGTCAGCAGGAGATGACGATGAAGGTGGGTACAGTACACAGTGGTACTGGTTAATTAATTATGGACCAGAATAAAATTCCTGCATACACTGTTAGAATCTCCTTGTGTTCTGACTGAAGAGTGCTCTCAAACAATCTGGAAATATAATCACTGATAAGTATAATTCTTGGCACTTTAACTTTTCAGAGTTCTGCATTGTCTTAATTTTTGCCTGACTGAATTATTTTATATATTTGCTGACTGAATTATCTTATATATTTGCTGGCATTGTTTTTTGTTTCTGATCTCTTCTGAAACTGGTTTTCTCCCTCCGTTCCTGTGGTGTTTGTTATAGTTCGTGACTTTACAGTTGGCCGGCCCTACTGTAAATCTGATCTGGGACACTCCTCCCAGTCTAGTGTTCATTATACCAAATACAGAGAGAACATTTAAGAAGGCCAATGAACTTAGGTTCTTAACCTTGAATTATCTTCTTCTCCTCCTTTCTCCCTTTGCACTTTACTAACAAAAAAAAAATCCTTGTGTTCTGACTGAGTGTGCTTCTCAGCTGCTAAGTATATTTGTTGGCACTTTTCAACTGTTCAGAGTTGAATAAAACAACAATTCAATTTCGTTCAGAATACATTTCTGATAAATTGCATTTATTTAAACTGTATTAGCTTTACAACTGCTACACACTCAAGTGTGCTAGCTTGCACTGCACTTGAATTGTTTTTAGTGCTTTTTTAGCGGCTTTCTAAAAAAAACAATCTAAGCTTGTTCCTGCTTTTCCTGTAAGCAGTCTAGTCTAGATACAGATTTTCTGTATCCAGGACTGCTGGTAAGCTTCTGAGCCCCCTAAGCCTTTCTGTGTTGGAGGGAAGCCTTCTAGCTTATCAGTAGGAGTGGTAAGCACTAGGTAGAATATCTATCACAAGTGGAGTGGTTTCTGGCCCAGAAATTGTAGTTTATTGACCGTTTGGGCAGTTTTTATATCTCTTTCAACTTTCTGGTTTAAAAGCCAGCATTTGCGCTTGTTCCCCACCTTTCCTGTAACTAGTCTAGTCCAAATACAGATTTTCTATATCCAGGACTGTTGGTAAGCTTCTGAGCCCCCCCAAGGCTTTCTGTGTTGGAGGTAAACCTTCCAGCTTATCAGCGATAGTAGCAAGCACTAGGTAGCCTATCTACCACAAGAGGAGTGGTTTCCTGCCCAGAAATTGTAGCTTATTGGCCATTTGGGAAGTTTTTTCCATCTCTTTCAACTTTCTGGTTTAAAAGTCCATATCTGCACTTGTTTCCCACCTTTCCTGTAACTAATCTAGTCCAGATGCAGATTTGTTGTATCCAGGACTGTTTGTAAGCTTCTGAGTGTAGCCAAAGTCTGCTCTTCAATTTTTCCCGTAGATTTGCTAGTTCTCTCCTCTCCTGCACTTTTACTAGCTTATTAGTTTAGCACTTTACCAGACTTCGTGTAGCAATTATTGTAGCACACAAAAGTGCTACCAGCACTAAATGTTCTACAAGGAAACAGCTCCAGTATTTATTAATGCCCACCCCTCCAGACATGTCTAAAGGTCAGTTCCCTGTGCTTTCTCCTATTAACCTGGTGAACTTGGGCATCCTGAGACAATGTAGCAACTGCCTCATGTACACTGACAACCCTCTCCTCTTACCTTCCAACACTCAGACTTGTGAGAGATGCACTTATATATCCAAACTGGAGCCACACACTCTCCAGCCAAGATCGGAATAGCTGGTCAAGAGGAGAAGGTCAACTCTTGCACCACACCACATGGGACAAATAGCCCTGCAGAACACACACCAGCACTGCCTTCACATAAAAACACAAACCACACACCCACCTTCATGGAGGCTTTCAAAAAAAATCGACCCAAACAGCAGAGTCCTCCAAGGCAGAAATGCACCCGTCCAACATAACACAAGTACACAACACTAATCCCGAGACACATAACTCTCCTAAACAGTGTGCCAGTCAACCAAAGCCCCTAAGCCAAAACAGTATGCTCAACACACTAGTCATAGGTGACTTGATAGTGAGTCACACTGATGTCCCACTCACTAGGTTGAATAAAGAGAAAGTAGCAGTCAGCTGCCTGTCAGGTGCCAGGGTCCACCACATAACACACGCACTGAGGTCCCTCAACAACAAGTACAAATATGACTCTGTCATTGTACATGTGGGTGTCAATGACCTGAGATGTACCTCCCTGGACTACATGAAAAGAGACATGGAGGAGCTCTTGGATTATGTAGCCCAGGTGGGTATGACCCTAGAAATGAGCAGTATTCTACCATCACCCAGAATGTTACCACAGTACAAGCAGAAAATGATTCATTTCAACAACTGGCTAAGTTTCTGGTGTCATTCTAAGGGGATCCAGTATCCGTCTGCCTGGGATAAGATGATTGGCAGACCTCAATGCTTTGTCAGGGATGGCCTGCATCTATCACCCCTGGGCTTCCAGATACTGGCCAAGGCTCTTGCCGCCCCATTGTGCCTTTTTAGGCGGTGTTCCAAAGACTAAATTACCACCATAACAGCTACAAACAAATGCAATCTGAGAGTCATGCAATTCAATGCTAGTAGTCTAAATCTCAAAATGCATTCGCTTGAAGCACTCATGAAGAACATCGACATTTGTGCTGTAACAGAGGCCTGGTTCAAGGCAGCAGAAAGCACCCCTGCAGTACCAGGCTATAACTCATTCCACACCTTTTGGCCCCAGAACTTGGACCAAAGCTCCAAAGGTGGTGGTGTTTCCATATTCATAAAGAATGAGCACACCTCCAGACTGGTAGCCCAACATAACACATCTAAGATACTTCAGGTGCAGCTATCATTGGGTAAGACAGCGATTCAGGTCGCAGACTGCTATAGGTCCCCAACCATGTCCTAAGACTCACACTTCATGTTCCTAAGCACCCTGGAGAATATTAGGGTTCAACCTAACTCTGTCATACTTGAACAACTTCAACTACCCCTCCATTAACTGGGAAAACTACTCATGTACTAATACACTTCCCAATGCTTTCTGGAATTCATTAATTGCAATGCTCTGGACAAGATAATTCTTACCCCCACTAGAAGTAGCAGCATCCTTGACCTGGTCATTACTAACATGGGCGACCATTGCTCTACACCAGTAATCAACTCCTCCCTGGTTAGATCCGACCACAAACTAATCACCTTGGAAATCCACATCTCTCCTACCCCCACCCCACTCCACAAAGGTAACCACCATGAAAAACTTCTCCAAAGCTAACTTTGGGCTCATAAAAACAAAGGTGGTGAACTTCACGGCACCCATGCAAATGGAGAATAGTTGCATGACCACCGAATCATACACCAATGCACAGTACAAACACGTACACAAATGCATGGATCTCACCATACCCAATAGAACCAAGACGCTCTCCTCAAAAAAAAGGAAACCAATCTGGTGGTCCCCTGCCATAAACAAACTCTACAACAGAAGGAGGAAACTGATGTGGAATAAAGCAAAGTCCCAATACTGGAAAAACTCCCTTACTGGCGTCAACAAAAGGTTGAGATCCCTCATCAAATCTTCTAAAGCTAGCTATGAAAACAGAATTGCAGCAGATAGTAAGGACAACCACAAGGCCTTCTATAGTTATGTAAAGAATCTCTACGGCAATACCCAGATTTGCTCTTAGCTACTGCACAATGGTACCTCCTATACTGAGCCAACAGATACTGCCAATATACTGGCCGACAGGTTCAGTGCTAACTTTACCCCTCTTTCTCCCCCAAAAGGACCAATCACAATACCAGTAGATTGCCAGGCACCCAGTATTACTGCTGCACAGGTTAAAACAGCACTGTCCAAGGCCAAGAATACAGCTTCTATGGGACCTGACAATATCCCTGGTTGTATTCTACATGAACTACAGAGTGAACTGGCATCTCACCTGCATGCCCTGTTCAATCACAGCCTCACTTCAGGCTTTGTCTCTACCAAATGGTGCACAGCTACCGTCATCCCTCTCCACAAAGGATGAGCGACTACAGACATTATCGCCCAATTAGCCTGATGAGTCTGATATGCAAAGCTATGGAATGCGTCATCATGGACCTAATAAACAAGAAGGGAATCTCTGAACTCTGTATCCTACACAGTTTTGTTTTGTGAAGGGGAGATCATGCCTGCTCAACTTGGTCTACTTCTTTGAGTCAGTTACTAGAGCTGTGGATGAGGGAAAGCTGGTTCATACAGCCTACCTTGATCTGGACAAGACCTTTGATACCATTCCTCACTGAGGAATCATAGAAAAACTCACTGAGCTAGGCATAAACCCCTATATCACTAGGTGGGTTGCAAACTGGCTCACAAATAGAACCCACAGTGTGAAAGTAGCTGACTCCAAGTCAGACTGCCTACCAGTCACGAGTGGAGTCCCACAAGATTCGGTCCTGGGTCCTCTCCTGTTTGGTATCTACTTCTCTGAAGTCCAGACCAACATGAAGGGACTCTGGCTGACAAAGTTCACAGACGATTGCAAGTTGGTAGCTATTATTAACTCCCCAAGTGATGTTGACATCCTACAGAAAGGCCTCAATGACACCAAAGACTGGTGTCAGAACCATGGCCTTAAGCTCAATGCCAAAAAAATGTGTCGTCAACCCCCTTGGGGAAAAAAACTGGTTCCCTTGAATTAACACAATGATGGTAGTCCACTGAACACAGAAGGTATTATAAGAGATCTGGGAACACAGGTTGGCAGCAACCTCTCTTTTGAGCACCACATTGCCACTGTGGTCAGAAAGTCCTTCAATGTGGCACATCTCATTACTAAGGGTTTTGTATCCAGGAAGAAAGAGGTCATATTCTCCCTCTACTGTTCCCTCATTAGGCCAATCATCGAGTACAATGCCCCATTTGGCATGTACCTCACTAGACACCTGCAACAACTGGAGAGGCTGCAAAAGTACCTCACAAAGAGGATCCTAAGCCAGAAAAAACTCCAACTATTCTCTGTCTCATATCACATACTTAGAGGCAATCTCTGCTTGACTTACAAAGCCATGTCTGACCCAGCTCTGTTAGAAATGCTACATCTAAAGAAATCTGAATCTCTCCACACCACACACTCCAGAGACCTCCAACCTCATTACCACAATCAACAGAACATGCTGAAGGGACAGGTTCATAACCCAGAGACTGCCCATGCTATGGAATAGACTTCCCATACATGTCAAGCAGAGTACCTCACTGGCCCTCTTCAAGAGAAATCTTGACGAGTGGATGGGAAATAGAAAATTCACCCCAGGGATCAGTCCAGTGGCTCTACTCGACAGAGGCACTAGGAACTAAGGTTGGGTGGCATGATGCCAGGGTAATCCTATGAGCTAGGCTTGTAAAGGCTCCAGGGCCATTAGCCTAGTACACACCTATGAACCTATAACATATAACAGTAAAAATGATGCATGCAATACTTCATCCAAGCTGTATTATATAATGCATGGACTGGCCACACTCTGCATCAAACACAAGCTACCAAGGTAACGGAACACTGAGGGCAGGGCACAGTTATCATATGCACTAGTGGGGATGGATACAGTGATGCTTATGTGTGTGTGGAAGGGGGCATTAATGCTCTGTGGGACTGTGTGAGCTGTGGACAGGTGTGAGTAGGAAGCAGAGTAGACTGGGCAAGGAAGGGGTGTCATGTCACCAGTGTTTTGTGACTATAGGTGGGAGGTACTGATGTACATGCATGGATGTACTTACTTTCACCGCTGCAGTATTCATAATTCATGGGATTCCATGCTGTAGAAGCACATTGTCTGTCCAATCTACCAAATCCTACCATTTCTTTAAGGTATGCTGAATATCACCTAAACATTCTTCAAGTAACATAGGGCATAAAGGTGACATTCAGGCATACCATCCTCAGAACTGCTTTGCCACCAGTCCAAATGCAGTTTTTAATCAGCGGTTTGTTTGCATCTGTCCATTTTCTGCTGTTTTTTATGTATGTTTGTATTCCAGTGATTACTCCTGGTTGCCTCACCAGTCCTCACCATTGCAGATAAGTACCCTGTTGTTTTTTTTTTTTTTCTTGAGTTTTTTGTGCTGTTTGGGGAGGTTAATGTCATCCAGGAAGGGTAAATGCCAGTGTGGGAGACAGATTCCCCATAAAGACCACCACAATAAATGCCTTTTTTGCCTAGCAGCTTCTCATGACCATACATCTTGTTCACTTTGTTAGGAGTTTGTCCTTAAAACCATTCATAGTAGACTTCCTTCCTTTCCTTTCATTACATCTTGAGAACCAGTGTCTTAAGCTTCTTGCTAATGATACTATGGGTGGAACTTCTCACCCTGAGGGTCAGCCATCAGGGAAGAAGAAGAAGGTGAAACAGGTAAGACCAGAATCTTCCACTGTACAGCCTCTGATGGGTGTTTCTCCCAAGGCTGTTACAAATGCGGAGGCTCACCCGGCTGTGTTGTCTGATTTCTCTGCTGCGGCCGGGTTGGAGGCCAATGAGGATCTGGTGGGCAGCACATCCAATGAGGCTTTCCAGGTGTCCATTTCTGATCTTCAGGGGGAACCATGGTTGATTGTTTCGGGGGGGGGGGGGGCCTGCAGGTTCTTCTTAGGGAAGAAGTTCCTATTATGGTTGTGGAATGCTGTCCTGAGTCAGAGCCTTCTCAGATCTCTAAGATGGACATTCCCTTAAAAAAGAAATAGAAAATTAAACATGTTTTTCCTGCTCCTAGGGATCCACAATGTGAGTGGCAAGCCTTCACTCAGGGGTTATTTAATGCTTTACTGTCATTAAGGCCTCCTCAAGGGATTTTGGTTCCTTTTCTTCCTTGTTCCTCTTCTATACTTAGAAGTCCCAGGGAATTGAATCCTTCTCAGGAAGAGTTGAATTCTGATGAAGACTCCCTTGCTTATTCTACCCTTATTCCTTCTGCTTTAGATTATGGGTCTGAGGAGAAAGGCTCTAATAGTCCTGATACTCCTTCTGAGGAAATTTCCTTTGGGACACAATCTCTAGGATGATGGGATTTTTTAACTGGGATTGTGCTCAGGTTTCTGATATCCATAAGAGGTACTATGAGTTACTGCAGATGGAACCTCCTAAACCTGTGGCTATTCCTCCTGCCTTGTCTGCTTTACTAGGTGTTTTATCCAATGCCTCAAAAGTGCCCGTTTCTCTGCCCCCTGCCCACTAGAAGACTGATAGGTTTTATAGGGTGCCTGAGAATTGTTCCTTTTTATTCAAATGTCCTGCTGCTTACCCCTCTTTGGTGTCTGTAGCCTCTTATAAGCTGTCTCAATTGCTTCCTTCATCCAAGTTATGGCTTTCTGACAAGAACAGCAGAACCATGAACAGGCTGGGTAAGAGGGTTTATACTTCAACTACCCCTAGCTTGTAATGCTATTAATTATCAGACTCATATATCTAGGTAAGTGTTGGCTCTTCTTTCTCAGCCTTGCCAGCTTTTTTCTGATCTTCCCGACTCTGAGAGTAAATCTTCTGCTCATTCATTGCTAGGGATTCCTCTCAAGTAGTGCATCATTCTGTCAAATGTAGTTATGATGCAGTGAATGCCACTTCTAGGGCTGCTACTTTTGGTTCAGTACTGAGAAGATATTCTTGGTTTAGGCTTCAACCTTTATCCGATGATATTAAGGCAAAGTTGATGGATGCTCCGCTGAATAGCAAACTTTTGTTTGGAGAAGTGGCTGCTGGTTTGTTTAAGTGTCTTCAGAACAAGGGAAGGCCTTACAGGAGCTTAAACATGCTTTGTTTCTCCTGTGCCTAAATTACAGAGAAACTACCCTTCTAAGCCAGACTTTGTTCGTAGACAATCTCACCCTCCTGCTAAAGGTAAAAAGGGTGGTAAATGGGGTTCTCCTGCTAAGACCATTCAGATTGCAGGGACTCTAAAGCCTTCCTTTACTGACAAACCAGGTGCTGTCTGATTCTCCACCTGTTCCTGCCCATATTCCTCTTTCTCTTCACCTTTCTCTCTCTTCCTATTTGGCTTTGAATCACTCAGGATTATTGGGTTCTGTCAGTCATTCATCAGGGGTACTTCTTGGTGTGGATTTCCCATCTTCCTTTTATGGGCATTCCCAGCCTCCTTGGGAACAATTTCCTTTTTTCCCAGAGGTTCTTTTAGATTTCTTGTATCAAGGTACTATTCAAGAGGTGCCTGTGTCCCAAAGGGGGAAGGGGTTTATTTAAGAATGTTTCTATCATTCAGAAAAGAAGGTACTTGGAGATCAATTCTAGACCTCTCTCATCTAAACACTTTTCTGAAGGTGCCTTCCTTTTGGACGTTGTCCCTTCAGACCCTGTTTCCTCTCTTGCTCCCTCAGACCTTTCTGGTGTCTCTGGATCTCAAGGATGCTTATCTCCATACTCCAATCCATCCTATTTTCAGTAAGTTTTTGCTTTTTTCTGTTGCTTCTTGGCATTTTTAGTTCTGTGCTTTGCCCTTTGTCCTTTCTACTGCCCCAAGGATGTTTAACAAATGCCTCACTCCTCTGATTGCTTTTTGCAGGCTTCAAGGGATCCAAATTTTTCCTTACTTGGATGACCTGCTGATTCAGGCCTCCTCTCCAGGCATCCTCTCCAGAGATCCTTTTGCAAAATCTTCATTTCACCATTTCTCTTCTTCAGAGCCTGGGGTTTATGATAAACTTCAAAAAGTCTTCCCTGACTCCTTCTCCAGATCATGTCTTTCTGGGTTGCAGGATTCAGACGGTGCCAATGCTGGCATTCCTGCCTCTTCCAAAGGCCTTAACTCTCATTTCTTACTTTCAAATTTTTCTTCCACTGGCCTCCATTACAGCCAGTGAGTTTCTGAGAGCTCTGGGTTTCATGGTTTCCACCATTCTGATGCTCCCTCTGGCCAAACTCCACATGAGGAAATTCTAGCGGTTTCTGAAGTCGGTGTGTCTTCAACATACACATCCTCTAGATTTTACAGTTCCTCTTCTCCCTTGTCTCAAGAAGGAACTTTTACAGTGGATTCAGCAGTTGTCTCTGAATCCAGGGCTCCTTTTTCATCCCCCTCTTCCCTCTCAGGATCTGTTCACAGATGCTTCAGATGTGGGATGGGGAGCAACATTTGGCTTCCTAAATGTTCAGGGAATGTGGTCACCTCATCAGCAGAAGGAGCACATCAATGTCAGAGATCAGAGCTTTTATGCTGGCTCTTCAGGCCATACTTCTCAACCTCTTAAAGCAAGAAATCTGGACAAAGCCATAAATAAAAGTGGGGCAAAGGTCCAAAAATAGGGGCATTTTGTAAATATAGCTCTTACAATCTTAGAAAGTTGATAGAATAACAGGTTTTGCATTATCATGAATTTTCTAAAGGGTATGAAGTCTAAAACTCAAATGTTTGTCATTATTTTCTAACTTCAATCTTTAATGATTTGCCACTAATTTGCCAGAAAACCACAATTTTATGAAAAATGGACAAAAAATATGAGGCAAAAAATCTGGACATTCTGCAAAAATCTGTGCAATTGAGAGGTATGCTTCAGACCTTTCATCTTTTTTCTCTTCAGGGCCTCTCAAGGTATTCACAAACAAACAGGGGGAACAAGATCTTACCTTCTTTGCCAGCTGGCACTTCTGGTATGGGACCTGGCTATCAAGTATCAAGTGATTCTTCAGGGAGTTTGTATTCCTTCAGGTCAGAACACTGTGGCAGACACTCTGAGTAGGTCATTCACTCAGTCCCACAAATGGATGCTTCACAGGGATGTGTTTCTGGACATTATTCACCAGTGAGGTACACTTCAAGTGTATCTTTTTGCCTCCCCTCTGAACAGACAGCTTCCTCTGTTTTCTGCCAGAGTCCCAGGCCCTCTTGTATGGAAGGTGGATGCCGTCTCATTTTCTAGGAAGGTGATGTTTCTTTATGCATTCCCTCTCCTTCCTCTCATTCCAAGAGTCTGGCTCAAGATTCAACAGGATACTCACAAAATCTTGGTGGTGACTCCCTTTTGGCCGCAACAGCACTGGTTCTCTCTACTTCTGTATCTAGCCAAGAGCAATCATTCCAAGTTACCTCACAGGATGGATCTACTCACACAAGACAAGGGATCCATCATCCATCCCCACCTGTCCACACTTCAACTGACACTGTGGATAATAGGGTTTTGATTCCTCATAGACACCTTTTTCCTGAGGACGTGCTGCAGGTCCTGCAGGAGGTCAGGAAACCTACTACTAGGAAATCCTGCTTATCTAAATGGAAGAGGTTTTCTGTTTAGTGTCTGTCTTGTAACATGAACCCACTTACTGTGGATGTTCCTTTGGTTCTCTCTTATTTGTGGGAGTTGCTCAATGCTGATTTGGCCTATTCTTCTATTAAGGCCCACTTATTAGCTCTTTCTGCTTGGCTGCCTTTAACTCCTCCGTTAGATTCTAGATTTGAGGCTAAGCAATTTCTTAAAAGTGTCCTTAAAATTAGACCAGGAACCATGTTCCTCCTCCCAGGGATCAAAATTTTGTTCAGGAGAAATTGACTCATGCTCCTTTTGAGCCTGCTGTTTCAGCTTCCTTGCAACATTGTTCTTGGAAGACAGTTCTTTTGTTATCTCTTACTTCTGCCAGACAGGTGTCTGAGTTGCGAGCCCTTATGGCTAGTCAGCCTTTTTTGATATTCCATGAGGACAGGCTGTCCTTGTGTACTAATCTTTCTTTTATGTCCAAAGTGGTTAATGGGTTGTCACTTAATCAGTCCATTAATTTGCATACTCTTTCCCCCATTCCACAATTTGACTGTGAGAGGGTGCTGCATACCTTAGATGTGCATCGATACTTCAGATTTTGTTGGAATAAGACTAAAGCTATCAGAAAATCTGATTAGTTGCTTGTTTCCTTTCATCCTAGGTCTTTAGGATTGAGTGCTTCAAAACAAACTTTTTCTACGTGAATTTCAAAAGATATTTCTTTTTATTACACTTTTCATGGTGAGAGCCTTCCTTCTGTAAAGACTCATTCTACAAGAGCTGTGGCTTCTTCTGGTGCTTTTTTTCAAGGGCTCAGACACTAATTCTATTTTAGAAGCAGCTACCTGGACTTCTGTGTATACTTTTACCAAACACTACAAGTTGGATGGTATCTCCAGAGCTAGAGCTGGTTTTGCTAATGTCATTCTTCATGGCTTCTTAGAGGGCTCTACTGCTGCTTCCTCCTCCCAAGTTTCTTCTTGAGCTTTTGCGGTCTCCTGTCAGTAATGAATACTGCAGCAGTGAATGTAAGGACATAGTACAGTTGTGTAAAATCTTACCATAATGGTAGATGTCCTTGCCTTCACCACTGCAGTATTTGCTCCCTGTCTCCATCCTCCTAGTATTTTTTCCTTCCTGGATGTGCAGGTTCTCTTTGGATTTCCTTGGACTGCTGTTCCTACTGGGCCAATCAGTTCTGGGAATGGCATGCCTGAACCTCGCCTTTATGTTGTATGCTACATGAGGAGCATTTAGGTGATGTTCAACATACCTTAAAGCAATGGTAGGCTTTGGTAGACTGGCTGGATGATGGGCTTCCATGGCAGCGAATCCCATGAGTTATGAATACTGCAGTGGTGAAGGCAAGGAGATCTACCGTTATGGTAAGATTTTATGCAACTCTACTTTGTGCATGTACACAGCTCCAGAAGATGTTCTGCTGGGTTTTGATGGACAGTCTGAGGGTGCCTGCTGGAGATCTGTAAAATGACTGTTGACATCCGTGTCCAGAGAGGGACCTGTCTTGGGATGGTCACAGGCAAGATTCACACCATGCACAGAGGAGGGCTTGTTCTGTGAGCATGAACAGCAGAATGTGTTACAGGTGGTCTTAGCTTGAGCATCCCATCCTCATCTACATCCACAATGCCACATAGAGCTCTCAGTGCTGGAGTTGGTAGCTTTATACTTTCTAGGCTATGACCTTCCCTCCAGCAGTGCTTCTGCACTGGTGGTAGAGGCAGACCAATCACAGGAAGAGTGCAGTCCATGCTGAGTAGCCATGCAAGGGAATATGCAATGTACAGACTCCCCATCCCACCTTCCCATCATACTGCGTATCTGGTCAAGGTACTCTGACAGATCATATACTATTCTGTCCAGCTCAGCTATGACTGCATTGGTTTATGTCTGCTCTAAATAATGACCCCGCACAACTGTTCCATAGTGGCCTTAAAGACATTCAAACCAGGAGGCAGCAGTACCCATGGTGTGGCCAACCACCATCTTGATGACCCCTGAAGTCCTCATCATTCTTAATGGAGCTGGTGTTGACCAAGGATGATTCTGCCATAAGAAATTAAGGTGTTGTCTGGATAGAAGTGTTAGCCTCATACTGGTTGTCCTGGGTATATGAAGTGGATAACAGAAGCACAGGAGATGTGGCCATGAAAAGAAGATATGGCCATCATATTACTTACATCTACCAATCACATCACGACTCCTGACTATGCCAGGATTTGGGTGACATCATCATTGGGCGAGACAATTCCTCAACATTAGGTAGGTCTATATTCATGGTGGAGGACCCTGATCCCTGATAATATTGCACCTGTAAAAATACGTAATCATTCCAAGTTTAAGAATGAATCCTTCACCAGCACTCACATCCCAATGAAAGTTCTTCTATATAACAGAGTTCTATATGAAAAATATGGTTAACATACCTTGGGCACACTGGCATTGTCCTTGTATGCCCAAAGTTCTTGTAAGAATAGCCTGCTTATTAGTTACCTGATCCTGAGTCAGATGGGTAGTGTGAGTAGGACTGCATGTTAAGACATACCCACCTGGGGGGTATCACCACTGAATATCTGAGGTGCCATATACAATTTGACACCTAGGTCCAGAACTTCAATGTGGATAAGTGAACTGTCTGGACTACAAACAGAGAGGCCAACAACTCTTCCCTGTCTGTCAGCAAACCCCCACCAGTAACCTTCCACTGCTGTGACAGATAGGCTGCCTTATTCCATGCATGCACAGTCATGCTAATGATCCTTCTACTGACCTGCTCATAGGTCCAGTTATCATCACTGATGGCACAGATTTCTGTGTAAGGGCCCACCAAACACATGCATGGAAGGCCTGACTATATCTCTTACTCTAGAATGTCTGACAATTGTGCTCAGTAAGGGCTTATAGCAGGTTGCCATTCTCTATTTGGGAGAATTTAGCCTTGCAGTGACAGTTACCTTCAGGCATGACATCCTGTAATATCAAAGAAATATATTTTCATGCTGGTGACAGGTCATACATGTTTTTCCCTACTCAGCAACACATAAAACTGCCCAGTGATGTCAAGAACCTTGTTATATGCTGCCCATGACATGGGACTATCCACTTGTATGGTTGCCATATTTGTGGTGGTGGTGGTAGTAGGCATATTGTGTTTCTGGATACCTTAGATGTGCATAGATATCTCAGATTTTATTGAAATAAGACTAAAGCGATCAGAAAATCTGATCAGTTGCTTGTTACCTTTCATCCTAGGTCTTTAGGATTAGGTGTTTCTAAGCAAACTATTTCTACTTGGATTTCAAAGGATATTTCTATATTTATATATGTGGCCCGGAATAAATGAGCGCAGCTCAGTTACCCCAGTACTGAAATTGAAAGCACTACAAAGAAACAAAATTGTATGAGTTAAACTGGACCCAATAGTGCTTATAGAAATTAGGTATCAAGTAGTCCATATACATTTACATTTGATTAAATGTTTCTATAAAGTTTTATAATACAGATTTTTAAAAGTTTTTTTTTTTAAAAAAGATGTTATGTATAAACATATTTACCATAGAATAAGTTGATCATATGGTATTAACATATACAAAGATGTGCAGTAATAACTAATGAACTATTTATTTATTTATTTATTTATTTAGCCATTCATCTATTCATATATTTTAAATGACATTTATTAAAAAGTATATATATATATATATATATATATATATATATATATATATATATATTTCATACAAGAGGTGTTTAGTCTCTGAATGTCCCCTTTTGATGACAGTTATGTATAATGCAAATTTTATTTAAGCATTTGAATAAGCATATTAGTAACAGCAGCATGAGCTAATTAATCGATTATGTTTTAATTGAATTATGTCTTAATTGAAATTAGTTAGATTGTATAAAAGGAAATGATGTCACTATTTTTAAATTGTCTGATGAATTTTAAGAAGGCTTAAACAAAAGCACTTACATGATTTTATGTGGATTATTTGTTTTTTTTATTTTAAGTAATAAAGTAGTGGTTTGGTGCACGACTTAAGGAATTGTTTGTCCAGCTTGGTGGCTCCTCATTCATTGAGTGTTTTCTTCAACATTACAAGTGTTAACTTTTCAGTAGGGAGCCAATGTTTTTCCTGCACAACCTAGTGGAGCAATAGCAGACCTGCACACTTACTCATTGTGACTGTAACCCCCCCACACCCTTCAACTACTACTTCACACACACTGTTTCCCACATCTGCATTCCATAAGTGGAGATGATTGTACACAGTATATGACCACATAGTAACGCATTCACACCTAGGGTTACCACCTGTCCCAGTTTGGACAGTTGTGTCCTTCAAAAAAAATGAAAACTGGCAAATGTCCTAAAATTTTAGGACAAAAAAATATGTCCTAGGTTTTCATTAATAGTTGCATAAAACAGTTATTTTTTTATCTGAAAAATTTAAATGAAATAGCATAAGCATCTAAAATGCTACAAGAAAAATCTTTTACAGTAGAGAGTCAATTATCCAAACATCGATTATCAAAAACGTCAATTATCCGAATACAGTCTTCCACAGTTTTCGGGTAGAAAAAATCGTAAAGTCTGAATATGTAAACATTATACGTATTCGCTTGTGCGTGTTTTGTAAGTTGTAGTTAACTCTTGTGTGAAAAATATTCTTTATTGTCCACTGGAATTGCTGAATGGTTGAAAAGTGCATTCTCTGCATGCAGAAAAAAACAAGATTTTAGAAGTTTTTTTATCCGGTTCAAGCTATGTTTGATTATCCAAACAGTTTCATTATCCAAACTGCCCTAGGTCCCAATTAGTTCGGATTATCAACTCTCTACTGTATTTTGGCAAAAAGTGAAGTTCTGTCCTTTGCACTGGCTACAGGTATGTTTTTCCAGCAAAATCTCGCATTTCTACAAATAAATGTCCCACTTTGGGCATTTGAAAAGGTGGCAACCCTATTCACACAAAGGTGGGATGTGGAGCTCAGAGTCCACTGTATACACCCCCCTCTGGAATGTGTAGTTTGCCTCCCACTCTCCCTACAGTACAAACATATATCTAGTGCATAAGTACACCCCATCAGACAAACATGTAGTACTTAAAGGACTCACACAGTATATGACCTACTTGACAGTTTTAACCCTCATTTACAGGACAGCACAGCATGTACTGATGTGTATGTGAGAAAGCTGGCATCAAACAGAACACCTCCCATGACTGGCATATCAACATTCACTGGGACACACACACACACACACACACACACACACACACACACACACACACACACACACACACACACACATACACACAGTCCTTAGCCTGTATCATTTCCTATGTCTCCTACACAGAACAATACACAGCAAGCCATATTATTCTGTAGCCACATCACTACATTGCATCACCTGCTGTTTTCCTGTTAGGGCATAAACCACTAATACCCTCTTCATATTACCTTAGGCAGTATTTATCATGTTGTCAGTTATACCCATTAATTCCACTCCCTGAATAGTACAGTGACATGTATTTCACAAATAAAACCCAACTACAACATTTGCACTATTCAAAATAAAAATACCATTCCCCATTCACATACCTCTCTTGACTGGGTTTCTTGCAGACTTTCAGCTTCCTTTCTTGTACCACAGGGGCTGAGGGTTTATAAATTCCCATTTGGGATTTTTTATGATGAAACTGTATAGACTGAATTTGTGGAAATGTTCGCTCATCATGGTTTAGAGTTATTGTAACTATTAATTAAAACTAAACATCACCTCCTTACAATTAGATGTTGAAAATTGAAACTCAGAGATTCAGAAGGATTTAATATTTGAACAATATAAGGATTTATACCATAAGGTTTTTGTTAATGTTGAAAGGAAATGTAATGTAATTTTTAAAAGAAAACATAAAAAAACTACTTAGGGACTTAAGACAATATCAGAACAAAGCTGTTTATCTTGATAGAGGGAGCAGCCATTAAAACACATAAAAATCAGAATAATTCTGGGTTTAGATATCAAGCTATACACAATGCAGATAACATAATTGAAAGTCGCCACCCAAATTTACATTGAAAAGGTGAGGAAGATGGTCTATTTTATTAGGTGCTTTTGACATTTCTAATCATGAGGATTTTCTAACACTTCTAAGGTCAGAATGCTTGCTGAGCAGGTCCAAACAGATCTTGGATCCGAATCCGAACAATCAGAAGGGCCCCATGCACCAACATGATGAGAAATATTATTGGGGGAGGAGGTATTCAATATTGAAAGGCATATAGTTATGACTACATGCAAGGGATATAATATTTTCAACTACTCCCATGTCCCCATTTCTAAGAAATATTTCACGCTCTTTCAAAAGGGTTTTAAATTTGTTCCAACAATCAATATCAATCAATCAATGTGGTTGACTATTTAGCCAAACTTAAATTGTTCACTAGAAAGTTAAACTTAGAAGAGGTTTTCCATGAGAGAAGAGATACTTGTTAAAGGGTAGACAATGAACTGAGGACACTTGCCAGGTAAAAAGGGAGAGTAGAGTTAACTCACAACGACACCATTTAATTAATATTTTTGAAAAGGCAGTAATGGATGATGTCTATCAGTTGGAAAGGTCAAACAAAACACAGCACTACTATTACAATTTGACTAGGAAGAGAAGATTGTTGCTCAATGAATTACTTAAGAATAACACCTTATATATCATGAAACCTTAGGAGTTACGGTTATGTTTAATTCCATGGATTACTTAAATGAGATGTTGAATATTCTACATAATGTGGATATGTATGTAGCTGTTTCCCAAAATGAAATCAATATTGCATGCCATCAGATTGATATTCTCTTACAAGATTATATGGAAGAATAGATGGAGACACCTATAATTTTCTTAATATTCTTAAGCCTATTACATCAACAATTTTTGTGATTCTTAAAATCCATAAGGACCTCACTAATTCCCCTTTCAAACCATTTGTCACACCCCATGGCTCAGAAATGTCCTCTCCTGCAATTGTAGTTGACAGATGGTTAAAATCAGTGTATGACATTATCCCCCATCTCTTGAAAGATTTGTGGGATTTTGGGGGCCAATTAAAAAGTAATTTATGGAAGAATAATCTATTATTCTGTACCACTGATGTTGTCAAACTATTTTCAGTTATCTCAAATGATGAAGGACTAGAAATGTGCCAATGTAGTCTAACTAATGAAAGACTGAATCTAATTGTTGAACTCACTTCTTTGGTCTTAAATAATAATTTCACATTTTTTGAAGGTGTGTCATTCAAACAAATTAAAGGTGTGGCTATGGGTGCTACCTGCACCCCAGTATATGCCAGCATGGTTTTGGTAGACTGGGAAATGTCTTACATGTTTGACAGTGCATTTTTTAAACATATTAATTTGTACCTTAAATTTTGGGCAACATTTTTATTTTATGGGATGGTCCTGTCCCAATTGTTGACAATTTTATGGAATATTTAAATAATACCACTAATTTTTTAAATTCACCTCAGATTCTGACAGAACTAATATTAGCTATTTAGATACACTGATTACCTTGTCTGATAATGGTTTTAAATCCAAAATATTTAGAAAACCAACCTTTAGTAACACCTATCTCCACTTTTGAGTTGTCATCCTTTCTCTCAGAAGAAGAGTTTAGTTAAAGGTAATGTATCAGAGTGGCAAGGATGACTTCAGATAGGGACGATTTGATTAAAGAGCTTGCAACAGTGTCTAGTATGTGTATAACTAGGGGCTACAACGTAAAAGGGACGAAACTGGTGTGGATGGCGACCTCAAAAACTCCTCAGCTCGGACACAAACCAGAAGAAAAAAACGTTTTATTGCACAGAAACACAAAAAAAGCGCTTTCGCCTGACACTTACAGACTTCTTCAGAACATAGGCAAACATAAACTCTTTCATTTTAAATACATTTAGGCGCCAAAAGGCACTTTCAAATCAATCAAGAATTAAAGGTACATGAGCAAATAAGTGTAATCATGACACAAATCCTTCCCTAATGAATACCTATCTGAAAAATAAATGAAATACCATCTAGAATAAAAAGAAGTGCATAAGTAGCACATAATGTCCTAAGAATAATACACAAAACTGGAAAAATATAATGTAGTATAACTCATTGGGGCTTGAATACAACCAAACACATGGTATGAACCTACCAATTAATATTGCTATGTAACCTAAATGTAACAATTAAAATAGATATGATAATTATGAACTGTTAAATAGTGAATATTTTAAAATTATAAATATTTTAAAAATGTTTTAAAAATAGTGGAAATAATAGATGTAATGTAAAATGGATTTAAAAGGTTGATATATATTTATTTTTATATTTATATTTATTTTTATATTTATAAATTATAAATTTATGAATTTATATAAAAAGAAGAAGAATAAATTGAGGTAAACTGTTAAAAATATATGTAAAAATACTTGGAGAAGATGTGTTTGGATACTTTGGGAGATACTTGGAGAACATTTTTTGAATATGTTGGAAATATATAAAGAATGTATATGTAAATGTAAATGTAAATGCAGGTCACTATTCAAAAACCACTATGCTAACTGCAGGAACGGTTTGATACTGATAAAATGATTGATGCCAGACAGTCTTGTGGCATCAGAAATAATTTGCCATTTGCTTTCTTTCATAGCCAATAAAGCTTTTACATTCCCCCCAAAAACTGTTATATTAACCTTGTCAATGATAGCAAATTTAAAATAATGTGTAATACCGTTATTTAAAATGTGCCTATAAAGAGCATTCTTTGTATCTTTCTTCTTAATACTAAATAAATGCTCATAAATATGTCGTCTTAGATGTCTCTCAGTCTTGCCGATATAAAACGCTGAGCATACTTGGCAAGTTGCAAGATAGACAACAAATTTGGTATTACAGTTTCCTGTCTTACAGAATATATGTGTTTTGTTAAAATTATCCAAATTAACACCACCTGCTTCATTAATAGTGTGGCACTGGTTACATGAACCGCATTTTCTTGTACCGGTTGATCCCCCTTTAATACCTCCCATGTTTGATTCCAAAATCCTTTTGAGATTCTTGCCTGTTTTGTACACAAATTTGGGATGAGTTCCCAATGTCTGGGCCAGATCATTGTTCATGGTGAATAAATTCCAATGATGCCTCACTATATTTTCAATGTACTGAACAATGGGGGAATACATTAACACGCAAACCCTATTGTCAAATCCCTCCTTTTGTTTATGAACAGAGGGCATTGTTGAGTTGCCCAATAAAGGTAGATATTTGTTACCCCATTCTTTACTGGCATATTTAACGGTGTCATTGATTAAGTTGACCGGATATCCCCTCAAGCTAAACATAGACCTAATCAGTTCAAGTTCGTTATCCAAAACAGCTCTCGTAGAAGACATATGGGCTGCTCAAATGCACTATCCTTTGACAACATTCTTGAAAACATGTTTAGGATGATTACTACTAAATTCCAGATAGTCAATGGAAAATGTAGGCTTTCTATGAATGCACGAGGTAAATCCGTCGTCACCATGGCTGACGTAAGTGTCCAAGTAAGCTATACCCTTTTTGTTCAAATTATATGTAAACTTCAAAAACTCGGTGGAGTTATTAATATATTCAATGAAGGGCAGAATCAATTCTTCTGGCCCCTTGCATAGCACAAAAAGATCATCCAAGAACCTTGAATAATAACCAATATGTTGAAAAAATTCACTCTGAAATAGGTGGACGTTTTCCCATTCGAGCATGACAAGGTTTGCAAATATGGGTGCGCATGCAGCACCCATTGCGACACCCCTAGTCTGTCTGAAATATTCATTTTCAAAGTGAATATAATTATAATCTAATACTAAACCCATCATGTCAACAGTGAGGCTGATTCTGTCCCATTCCATATTGGAATATTTCCTAAGGCTATTACAAAAATACTCCAGTCCAATTTCTTTGGGTATACATGAGAATAAATCGATAACATCGATAGTAATAAAGATGAGATTCTCATTCCATAATTGCGATGTTAGGTTCCTCAGAAACATCCATGAATCTTTAATGAGATGGGGAATGTTGATATATATATATATATATGCTTCACCCATCTATCAATAGCTACTCCTAGTGGGAAGGTTTTAGACCTACTACCCAAAATTATGGGTCGAAAGGGGGGTTGTTCCATATTTTTTTGCACTTTAGGTATTCCTATAATTGTGGCTAATGTCGGGAATTCAACTTTCAAGAAGTGGTACACCTCATCTGTGATTCTATGGTCAATAACATATTCTTCCACAGCTAAATCAATTCTCCTGTGTCCAATATTGACTTCATTAAGGAAAATGGCCTCATAGTTCCCTGATTGGTATAATATGTTATAAATTTCTTTAATATAATCCATTTTGTTATATAGAACAATACCTCCCCCTTTGTCAGGTTTCATAACCCTCACTTCGTTGTTGTTTACTAATGAAATTAAACAATTACATTCCCCTTCGGTTAAATTGTCTTTCTTGTTCAACATGGCATATTTGTCATTTTTGTATACTTTGTAGAGACTATATATGTCCTGACAAACCAATTTCTCGTAACTAGCTACTACCGCATTGTTGCAGGGCATATATGTTCTTTTCTTCTTTAGTACAACATTTTCACCTCCATTGTGTATATCGTCATTATTATCAAATGCATTATTATTATTATGTTCATTATTGAATTCCTTATTGACTTCATTACTTTTAAAGTCATTGTTTTTAAATTGTAGGGCTAGATTCAGTCTCCAACAATATAATTTAAATTCGGTAATAATGTCAACTAAATTAAACCTCACAGTCGGTATAAATTTCATTCCTTTGGAAAATAGACTGTAGAATTCATCTGATATATCAATATTTGAATAGTTAAAAACTTTAAACCCATTGTATGAGCTCACAAACTGACTCTTTTCCACCTGAATAGGTACATCAATATTCACAGCGGGTGTTTGACTGTGAATTGTGTTTGCTGCAACAGGGCAGACATTCACCATACCATTATTGGATCCAGTATTACTTATCTCCTTTTTACATAACTGGGAGTGAATGTGTTTTTCTGAGGGGAAAACCTGCCACCCCAAAAATTTACATTTCTGTCAGTATGTCTGTCATCATACCTTTGATATCTATCACTATCAACATCCCTGTAGTTTTTGGGCCAAATATATGCTCTATTATTACTATATAGGTCCAAATCACAAACAATTTTCCTACTTTTTCTTTGGTATATGTTAGTGGCTTTCTGCTGTGCCATAGTGAACTGTTTGTTATACAAATGATTCCATTTAGAAAACAAATCATTAGTAATTAGCTCTTGGTTTAAATCATCAACCTCCTGTATTAAACGTGAAAGTTTTTCGTCATTTTTCTTAATCAACATTTTCATGTAACAATAATCAAAACTGTCAAACATATGATTGAATTCACTCACCCCTTCATAATCTAAGTCAACCCCCATAGGCATCTTAAAGAATCTAATACCCTTAGGTACTATTTTTAAAGACAAACATTTTGTAAAATATGCATTTTCTATTTTAATATTCTTAATAGACAACAGCTTCTTACCTAAAAGATAAATCCTATCTTTAAAGGCAGTATTATCATCCCTACAAAAATTGTCTTTTATAACATGTTGACCATTTATATTGCCCTCATCAACATCCTGCTTTGTAATCTCATAATCATCCTTCATAAAACATTCCAATAAATCATTAATTTTGCTACCTTTAGATTTACTCTTAACATTGGTTTCACTAGAGTTATTAACGTACTGCTTTTTACCTTTAAGAACATTCACATTCCTAAATATATCAGGACTCGAAATGTCAATAATGTGTTCAGAAAAAAGTTCAGTACCTCTAGCTTTGTCCATTTGAGTCTTGGTAACACCTGAATATGTTTTTAGAGGTAGGGGCATTTAGGACGCGCCCCGAGCCATTCCGCCTCCTTGTGCGCATGAAAAAAACTGAAATCAAACGTGAAGTCAGTGTTGGAATCCTTACTATTGTTTAAAATAATGTCCTTACTTTTACACAATAATCTGTCCTCCTTCGTACTTTTTGTACCTTCTGCGTTGGTTATTTGTCCATTTGGGATCTCGAACTGAGAACTTGTTTCGACCAACGGTACAGTTCCTGTATGGGAAACAGGAAATGGGTCACCTACTAAAGATATTTCCTGCTGCTGGTCCATTCCAGTAGTCATCTCGACCTTCCATATGACTGTGAAAGCTCGTCCGACTAAATCCACTAACCGAGCCATCTCGGTTTTTAATAGGGTGATCTCCTCCTGCATTTTTGCCATCTCCGTTTTGTCCCATGAAGCCTGAGGATCCTCAATAGCGCCTTCCATCCCCAACAATGCAAATTGAAACACAGCACGGCAACAACGTAAAAGGAACGAAACTGGTGTGGATGGCGACCTCAAAAACTCCTCAGCTCGGACACAAACCAGTAGAAAAAAACATTTTATTGCACAGAAACACAAAATAAAAAATAAATAATGAATCCAAGTTAAGTGCTTTTGTCTGACACTTACAGACTTCTTCAGAACATAGGCAAACATCAACTCTTTCATTATAAATACATTTAGGCGCCAAAAGGCACTTTCAAATCAATCAAGAATTAAAGGTACATGAGCAAATAAGTGTAATCATGACACAAATCCTTCCCTAATGAATACCGATCTGAAAAATAAATGAAATACCATCTAGAATAAAAAGAAGTGCATAAGTAGTACATAATGTCCTAAGAATAATACACAAAACTGGAAAAATATAATGTAGTATAACTAATGTAGTATAACTAATTGGGGCATTCAATATTTAACAGTTCATAATTATCATATCTATTTTAATTGTTACATTTAGGTTACATAGCAATATTAATTGGTAGGTTCATACCATGTGTTTGGTTGTATTCAAGCCCCAATTAGTTATACTACATTATATTTTTCCAGTTTTGTGTATTTTATGACTCAATTGATTTTTGTAACATTTGACATCAAGTCCTTGTTTACTGTGTTACCAAATAACATAGGCCTGATTTATATCACTGAGTATCTACTCTTACATAGCGAATATACATCAGTTAAAGTAGACCTCATTGTACATTTCCTTGAACTCATTTTGAATAACAATCTTTTCACCTATGACAACAAGTTCTACCAACAGCGAGGTGGCGTAGCCATGGGCACACCTTGTGCCAACAGCTATGCAAACATGTTTTTGGCATTTTGGGAATTTGAGAGTCTCTTTAATTTAGAAATGTTTAAACAATATGTAACTTTTTATAGACATTTCGTGGATGATGTTTTTGTTTTATGGAGAGACAGTGTTGATGATTTGTTTGTGTTCCATACTACATTGAACAACCTCACTGGCTATTTAACCTTCAGTATGAATCACTCTAGAGAGAAGATAGAATTTCTTGACTTGTATATAGAAAAATTAGCATGTGGTTTGATCAATACAGGTGTCTATAGGAAACCTTGCTATTTCAATACTCTATTACAGCATGATAGTATGCACCCACAGCATATTTTTAAAAATATCATTAGAGGCCAGGGGATGAGAACCTCTAGGCCAAATGCCACAGAAGAAGGCTTCCTAATAGAAGTGAGTGACCTCAAGATAAGGCTAGAAGAACGGGGCTATAGCTCACAAGAGATTGAGTCCAACCTCTCGGATGTCAATAAACTTAGACTGAATAGAGCAGCCCCTTATTTTGGACCAGCTATTACTGGTGGATCCATTACAATAGACAATGGTAGAGATGATAAATCAACTCACGTAAGGGTTTCTTTACCATATAGTACTGATTGTCCAGCAATCAAGAATATTATTACGAAACACTGGCCCATTCTCTGTACTGATGACACCATTGGCAAACTTGTGGGGACTAAACCCTCTTTTTTATACAGGAATAAATTGAATTTAAGGAGAAAGCTATGCTATTCAAAAAGGGATGAATGGTCAATGCCTCTTGAACACACAAAACCATGTGGACACTGTAATTATTGTAATTCTCTTGACCCCAGCCCATTTTTGAACATCCTGATATGCACACTAACTTCAGCATACGTGCTGTAGCTACCTGTGATACTACTCATATAGTTTATTTGGCAGTGTGCCAAATATGTGATGCATTTTATGTTGGCAAAACCAATCGTCGATTTAAAGACAGGATAAGAGAACATCTTTACCACATTAGGAAGGCTTCACCTCACAATGCCTTAGCTAAGCACGTGGCCCAAGCAGGTCCTGAACATTATTTTTTATTTAGAGCTCTTGAGAACATTAAACCCAGTATACGAGGAGGTGACATCAGGAACCATACTGAGAGCAAGGAGAGTATGTGGATAGTTAGATTGAGAGCAGATAGGGGTTTAGGTCTCAATGAGAGAGCCTCTATTAAACCTATGTTAAACAAACGGAGGAATGTTTGTAGATTTTATAATAAATGATGAAATATATATGTTTTTATCTCTTGAAATATATTTCTTTTGACATATATATTTATATATACATTTATTAGAGCATCTTGAGTGTTCATGGAGAGTTTTTATATGTATTTTTTAGATCTACTTTGTCATTTTATACATTTCAGCATGTTTATATGTGCATATATTTTTAAGCTTAGATTGACTCATGAATACGTAAACAAGAAGCAGCTTCTGATAGGCCAATAGGAGATGTTTTAACTGTATAAATGTAGCCTATGTACTTGAAGGTCTTTGTTACATGATCTGATGAAGCTCAAATGAATGAGTGAAAGCGCTTATCTGACCTGCAGTGGAATTAAAGTTGGATTTTAATCTGAGGATTTTGCCTTTTCATTCACACTTGTGACTCTTCATTTAAAGTTGGATTTTAACCTGAGGATTTTGCCTTTTCATTTATACTTGTGACTCTGCATCAGCCTAGTTGCTCCTTTTGGTTTTATTAACATTATTCAAGTTTATCTGGAGCACTGGGCATTTATCCTGTTTGTCAGCGAGTGGTTTGTTCCTGTTTTATTAGCTTCATTTTTTTCTCGCTGATTTTAGAGCAGAGTCTACTACCAGGGAATAGCGTTTGCTTAGCGCACAACTTTTGCTTATATTTTTTCCCTGCATACAGCCATATTTGGCCATTCTATTTGTTACTGTGCCTTTGCACTACTTTTTTCCTATTATGCAGAGTCAGAGTGAAACTGTAGATATTGAGCTAGACTACGAACCCCGAGGTGTAGACCTGGGCTCAGTCGCTCATCTACAGAAGAGGTTTGAACAGAATCTTGTCTGTTCAACGGTTACTTCCTGGCAATGCGGCGCTTTGGAGCGCTTTGATGACGCGGATACGATGACACCCGACTTGGATGAGCTATAACGCCTGTTAGACGGTCTAGAGAAAGACTTTGCACATTTGAAACGCTTGCAAACACAGCGTTTGCATTTTCGTTATTGCTTGGACACAAAGATTGTACCGAGAGGATTATGTATATTAAATATGCCCAATCAGGGGGAACATTATCCAGAGTTGCTTTCAAGGTGGCAGCGCCTGAACTTGGAGGTAAGCAAACAGTACATGGAGTTACTTATTGACTTTTTTGCCTCTGAAGAGGAAACACTCACTAATAACATTAAGAAACAACAGAAGAGAATTTTTTCTTGTTTCCCAAGTACTGTAATAGAACCACTATTTGAAAGCCTGTTGGATGGAATATCAGCCTTAGAGCGGAAACTTCTCCAACAGAAGAGAAGCAAGATAATTAGAGATCATAGAGATTTTAATTTAGGACAAGTCTTCATTTGGCCTAAACATGGACATTATAGTGCTACCATTAAACCTAATGACTCTACTAGTGTTAGACAACTGAGTTCCGAACCTAGTACTGGTTCTGAAAATGTTAATGTTGTCAATAATGCTTGTGAAGCTGTGGATATTACCAACCGTGTACATAACAATGTATCACCCAGTAATAGGGTACAAAATATAGCTAACATTAATAACACTACTACTTCCAATGATACTGATGATGTAATTACTATTTTACATAGTGAGAGTGGATCTAGCTCTATTAATACAAATACTAAAGAAGTTAGTCAGCCTATTACTGGGAATAATATTGCAGACAGAACTAACTTATATCCTGCAGTACATGTTGTGAAGGGACCGATTAATAAGAGGTTGTCAGTAGATGATGGCATAGTGAGATCTAAGTTACCTCACAAAGTACATACTACCATCACTACAGGAGTAGTAAGTGAGCTCCCTTTTCCCTCCCAGTCCGAAAGGACAAGAATATAACAAGGGCGCTCAATGAGCAGGGGAGACAGAAGCAAATTATCAGAAGAGTATGTACCACATCAGACAATAAAGAAGATGTGGAAGAACAAAGTAAATTAGATACAGCTGAAATTTTGATACCAGCAGATTCTATGGTACATAACATCTCAGGATATTTGTTGACTGAATGTGATGAGAAATTATTAAGTAAAGGCCTAAACTTTATACCAAGTGCACACAGTAACTTTACGGACACTGTAGTAGACATGAGACTTTTCTGTCGAAACCTTATGCTTAAACTGCTATTTCATGATAAAACTGATAGTGAATTGACAGACAATAACGTTACTAGACCACCAAAGTTTAAGAAGCTTAGAAACTTTGTCCCACCTAATCATCCGTTAGTTGAGGCATATTTGAAACTAACTGAGGATGATTTGTATGAATATTTTTCTCTAAAGAAATATAGGAAGAATGGTAATTTGACTAGAGGGGAGCAGACTAGCTTACTTAAACTCCAGTCATTACAGTCCATAACCATCAAACCAGCTGATAAAGGTGGTCGGATAGTAGTGATGGACACTAGCAAATATCATGATGCTATGATTAAACTTTTGGAAGATGATTTCTATTTACAAGTTAATGAACAAATAGTGCAGGCCACTATTAGTCACGTAAACAATATGTTATTAGATATGTTGAAAGGTGATATCTTGGATCAAGAATTGTTTGATTATCTCTTTGTTAAGAATACACTTGTACCAACAATACATGGGTTACCTAAAATTCACAAAGACTCCATTGACCCACCAATGAGACCCATAGTGTCTGGTCAGGGTTGGATCACTGAAAACCTTTCTGTCTATGTTGAGAAACACTTGCGACCTATATTGAATAAGAACAAAGTTGTACTGAAAGATTCCAAACAGTTTTTAACAGATTTGTATGACTGTTTAGGTGGCATTTGTGACCTTGATAACTTGATTTTTGTAACGTTTGACATCAAGTCCTTGTTTACTGTGTTACCAAATAACATAGGCCTGATTTATATCACTGAGTATCTACTCTTACATAGCGAATATACATCAGTTAAAGTAGACCTCATTGTACATTTCCTTGAACTCATTTTGAATAACAATCTTTTCACCTATGACAACAAGTTCTACCAACAGCGAGGTGGCGTAGCCATGGGCACACCTTGTGCCAACAGCTATGCAAACATGTTTTTGGCATTTTGGGAATTTGAGAGTCTCTTTAATTTAGAAATGTTTAAACAATATGTAACTTTTTATAGACGTTTCGTGGATGATGTTTTTGTTTTATGGAGAGGCAGTGTTGATGATTTGTTTGTGTTCCATACCACATTGAACAACCTCACTGGCTATTTAACCTTCAGTATGAATCACTCTAGAGAGAAGAATGAATTTCTTGACTTGTATATAGAAAAATTAGCATGTGGTTTGATCAATACAGGTGTCTATAGGAAACCTTGCTATTTCAATACTCTATTACAGCGTGATAGTATGCACCCACAGCATATTTTTAAAAATATCATTAGAGGCCAGAGGATGAGAACCTCTAGGCTAAATGCCGCAGAAGAAGGCTTCCTAATGGAAGTGAGTGACCTCAAGATAAGGCTAGAAGAACGGGGCTATAGCTCACAAGAGATTGAGTCCAACCTCTCGGATGTCAATAAACTTAGACTGAATAGAGCAGCCCCTTATTTTGGACCAGCTATTACTGGTGGATCCATTACAATAGACAATGGTAGAGATGATAAATCAACTCACGTAAGGGTTTCTTTACCATATAGTACTGATTGTCCAGCAATCAAGAATATTATTACGAAACACTGGCCCATTCTCTGTACTGATGACACCATTGGCAAACTTGTGGGGACTAAACCCTCTTTTTTATACAGGAATAAATTGAATTTAAGGAGAAAGCTATGCTATTCAAAAAGGGATGAACGGTCAATGCCTCTTGAACACACAAAACCATGTGGACACTGTAATTATTGTAATTCTCTTGACCCCAGCCCATTTTTTGAACATCCTGATATGCACACTAACTTCAGCATACATGCTGTAGCTACCTGTGATACTACTCATATAGTTTATTTGGCAGTGTGCCAAATATGTGATGCATTTTATGTTGGCAAAACCAATCGTCGATTTAAAGACAGGATAAGAGAACATCTTTACCACATTAGGAAGGCTTCACCTCACAATGCCTTAGCTAAGCACGTAGCCCAAGCAGGTCCTGAACATTATTTTTTATTTAGAGCTCTTGAGAACATTAAACCCAGTATATGAGGAGGTGACATCAGGAACCATACTGAGAGCAAGGAGAGTATGTGGATAGTTAGATTGAGAGCAGATAGGGGTTTAGGTCTCAATGAGAGAGCCTCTATTAAACCTATGTTAAACAAACGGAGGAATGTTTGTAGATTTTATAATAAATGATGAAATATATATGTTTTATCCCTTGAAATATATTTCTTTTGACATATATATTTATATATACATTTATTAGAGCATCTTGAGTGTTCATGGAGAGTTTTTATATGTATTTTTTAGATCTACTTTGTCATTTTATACATTTCAGCATGTTTATATGTGCATATATTTTTAAGCTTAGATTGACTCATGAATACGTAAACAAGAAGCAGCTTCTGATAGGCCAATAGGAGATGTTTTAACTGTATAAATGTAGCCTATGTACTTGAAGGTCTTTGTTACATGATCTGATGAAGCTCAAATGAATGAGTGAAAGCACTTATCTGACCTGCAGTGGAATTAAAGTTGGATTTTAATCTGAGGATTTTGCCTTTTCATTCACACTTGTGACTCTTCATTTAAAGTTGGATTTTAACCTGAGGATTTTGCCTTTTCATTTATACTTGTGACTCTGCATCAGCCTAGTTGCTCCTTTTGGTTTTATTAACATTTTAAATAGCGGTATTACACATTATTTTAAATTTGCTATCATTGACAAGATTAATATAACAGTTTTTGGGGGGAATGTAAAAGCTTTATTGGCTATGAAAGAAAGCAAATGGCAAATTATTTCTGATGCCACAAGACTGCCTGGCATCAATCATTTTATCAGTATCAAACCGTTCCTGCAGTTAGCATAGTGGTTTTTGAATAGTGACCTGCATTTACATTTACATTTACATATACATTCTTTATATATTTCCAACATATTCAAAAAATGTTCTCCAAGTATCTCTCAAAGTATCCAAACACATCTTCTCCAAGTATTTTTACATATATTTTTAACAGTTTACCTCAATTTATTCTTCTTCTTTTCATATAAATTCATAAATTTATAATTTATAAATATAAAAATAAATATAAATATAAAAATAAATATATATCATCCTTTTAAATCCATTTTTACATTACATCTATTATTTCCACTATTTTTAAAACATTTTTTAAATATTTATAATTTTAAAATATTCAATATTTAACAGTTCATAATTATCATATCTATTTTAATTGTTACATTTAGCATACATAGCAATATTAATTGGTAGGTTCATACCATGTGTTTGGTTGTATTCAAACCCCAATGAGTTATACTACATTATATTTTTCCAGTTTTGTGTATTATTCTTAGGACATTATGTACTACTTATGCACTTCTTTTTATTCTAGATGAGATTTCATTTATTTTTCAGATAGGTATTCATTAGGGAAGGATTTGTGTCATGATTACACTTATTTGCTCATGTACCTTTAATTCTTGATTGATTTGAAAGTGCCTTTTGGTGCCTAAATGTATTTAAAATGAAAGAGTTGATGTTTGCCTATGTTCTGAAGAAGTCTGTAAGTGTCAGACGAAAGCGCTTAACTTGGATTCATTATTTATTTTTTATTTTGTGTTTCTGTGCAATAAAACGTTTTTTTCTTCTGGTTTGTGTCCGAGCTGAGGAGTTTTTGAGGTCATCATCCAAACCAGTTTCGTTCCTTTTACGTTGTTGCCGTGCTGTGTTATAACTAGGGGCTACCCAGAAGGTTTGATTCACAATATAGCGGTTACCATTTTATCTGAACAGGGAAAGAAATACAAACCTCTCTTGGGATAGGGTTTATTGAAATTACTAATAGAAATAGACCAAGATACAGTTCCCCCACAAAAAACATTTGAACGTGCAATGATTTTGGAATACAACCAAAATAGAAAAAAAGTTAAAAAAATTATAAGAAAGAACTGGAACATTTTAAAGGTGAAACCAGAGATCTTTAATCTTGTAGGTACAGAACCTTTATTTACTTTTAAAACAGCAAGAAAGTTGAAACATATATTTGAAATGGACCAGAACAGAAGTATAAGCATGAACAGAATGAAGCAGGCACAACGAAACGCGGTCATTGCAAGCAGTGTCCATTCGTTCTAGAAGATGAATCTTTAATCTTAGAAAATAGTTCAGATACTAAGGTATATTTTGGTAAAGGTAATTGTCATTCTAAGGGGGTGGTTTACTTAGCCAAATGATTGACATGCCCAGCTTTTTATGTGGAGAAAAACAGAAAAAAAAAAAAAACAGAAAATTTTTGCATAAGAATATACGAACACTATTATGACATACAAGCAAAAATGACAATGATGCACTGTTCAAGCATTCCTTGTGTTGTATCAGGTTCAACAACCTTTTCTGGCATATTGGAAAAGGGATTGTCTCACTGACTATAAAGAACTCCTTTTCCAGCTTAGACTGAATGCTCACATGGTTCCAGGCTTAAATGGCTTTTTATCTATCCAACCTTTACTTAAGTTGAATAGAATGAAATTACAGAATGGTGTTTTAACAAATGATTTGATGTTTGTTAGGCTTCTTGCAGTGATATATGTATTTAGTATATAGTCACACATATTTTTTTAATTGTTTTAATTTATTGTGTAATGAATGTTTGAATCTTATTGGTTGGAAATTTAACCTTATAGAGATAATTATTGACTTAATTGGTCTTAATTGTATTAGGTTAATATTTTAATATATAAGGAAGCAATGTAAGGTCATTTTTTTATTCAGATGAAGTCCTGTTTGTAGGACAAAAGAGTTCAAAAAACTTTTTTTTTAATTTTAACTCCAGTCCAGACTGGTGCCCACATCTCTCCAACATTATCTGTTTTTTTTTTTCTGGCTACTGCCTTGGTTGATAACATTTTATGCCACATCATTGATTTCCCACATTATACCAATATCTTCCTTTACTATTTAACCCAAATATGCAAATACCTCCTCCCTTCTCCCTTGTAAATCATATCTCTGCCTAAATAGTAATGCCTTATTTTTCTCATTTCTTCTATACATTTCTTTTTTCCATACCATAGTACTCTCTTGCATTGTTCTCTCATTGTTTATAAATATCTATATATTTGCCAGACTTAATTTTCTCTTCATTTCTTACATCATCCTGCCATTGAAAATAATCTCTTTTTATACTGCTTTTTAAATTCAATCCACTATTCAGACTAGTTTTTAAAGAAGTCCTTCATGTTTATATTATCCCTCCATAATGGCAGTACTTCCTGCTGTCCAATTGCAGCCCATAATTTCTCATTTATTCTTTTTATTTAATTTGCTATTTTAATATACTCCAACTACTATATCCATATTGATAAATGGTCTAAAAAAACCCGTCATAACTGTGTCACCATCTGCTACCCCCAAGCCTTCCAATAATACAAAATAATCAATTTTAGATCTATGTACCTCTGTTCTAAAAGTCCATCGGCTTTTGTTCCACACAGCTAATTTACTACATTTTATTAATTCCTGTATTTTTACATATTTGTCTTTCTTTTACATTTTCCCCTTAAATCACAATTAACGTCCCCTGTAATTATAATTTTCACAGTAACCACCACATAATCTAATATTTGACGAAACAGATTCTCTCTTTCCTTGAAAGTTAGATATGCATATCATGCTATAATTCTGTAAGCACGTTTTCCCTACCTCACATCCACAACAGTTAACCTTCCCATCTTTCCCAATGTTACACGTAGCATTTTCGCTATTTTTCTTACACAACACAGCCACTCCAGAATAATGTTCATTTCCTAAGTTCCATATTATATTTCCATCCCACATTTTTTCTGTTTGCAGTATTTCTTCACTTGTCAAGAATCTTATACCCTCTAATAGAATAACATCCACATAACATAATAACATCCACATCACACTTAGCACCCCATTCCAGTATCCATATCCTTTTTATAGTGTTAATAATACTGTTCGCATTTACTGGAAGTGCACTAAAATTGCCACTTTTCCTTCCTAACTATGCATAATCGTACATATCCCTTGCATAACCCCACATTCCTTGACAAACCCCACAATTCTATGATCAAATAATCATTGATCTTCAGAATTATTTTTACCACTGGCTAGAACTTCAGAAATATCAGTATCAATCCCTTCTTCTGACTTTTCTTCCTACATACATTCTCTTTCTCCTCATTTTTTTTATAGCAGTAAGATGCTGTCCAGTTCGACTTTTCAGCTAAAGCATCTTCTGCATGGAGACATGCGTGAATGGGCATACCTTTGTTGAAGGTTTGCATCAGGGCTGGTAACTAGGCACATAAATCTCAACTACCAATCATTAGTGGACCGGAGTTCCACTGTGGCGACCCCTAACCGGGAAAAGCGTCTTACTGCTATAAAAAAAATGAGGAGAAAGAGAATGTATGTAGGAAGAAAAGTCAGAAGAAGGGATTGATACTGATATTTCTGAAGTTCTAGCCAAAAAGACACAACTACTGTACATTCAAAACTGTCCCTTTTGTATACAACTTGCATTCAGACACTCGCCTTCTTGCTGTATGTCCTTTCTCCCCATACAGGTTACATTATACCTTGTCATAATCATTAATTAAATGAGAAAAGCCCCCAGAAAAGAAACATGATTTAGGCTGGCCAGCATTTCTTAATGTCTCTTCATGACCAGCCCACAAAAATAATACTCGAAAAGTGTTTCATTATGTTTTTTTTTCACATTTCAAAACAGCTTCCAGCCTCTACCTTCCATTCCTTAAGTGTCTCTCATCTCTAACTTTCAAAATATTATCAGCAGTTTCACATAGACCTACATGCTTATTTTAGCATCACCTTCTTCCAGTTCATCAGTTCTAAACTAAAAAAAAGTTTTATTTACAACTTGTTGCAGGTTTTTCTTCTTGCCTGCTGTCACTGTTGTATATGTTTGTTACTGTATTATCTGCTGACACAAAACCAGACACCATCTCAATTAGATGCTGCTTTCTTCTTTCACTTTCTTTCACTACTGCATAAATTGTAACTGCTGCATTCTCTGCTGCCACATCATTAGTTCATAGGTTTATAGGTCTGTACTAGGCTAATGGCCCTGGAGCCTTTACAAGCCTAGCCCATAGGATTCCCTGGCATCGTGTCACCCGACCTTGTTCCTAATGCCTCTGTCGAGAAGAGCCACTGGAGTGATCCCCGTGGTGAATTTTCTATTTCCCATCCAGTCATCAATATTTCTCTTGAAGAGGGCCAGTGAGGTGCTCTGTTTGTCATGCATAGGAAGTCTGTTCCATACCATGGGCAGTCTCTGGGTTATGAACTTGTCCCTCCAGCACATTTTGTTGATTGTGGTAATGAGGTTGAGGTCTCTGGAGCATGTGGTGCAGAGGAATTGGGATTTCTTTAGATGTAGCATTTCTAACAGAGCTGGGTCAGACACGGCTTTGTACGTCAAGCAGAGATTGCCTCTAAGTAGTTGATATGAAACAGAGAATAGTTGGAGTTTTTTGAGTCTATCCATACAGGACAAGTGTTTAAGTCCTAGGATCCTCTTTGTGAGGTACTTTTCCAGCCTCTCCAGTTGTTGCAGGTGTCTAGTGAGATACATCCCAAATGGGGCACTGTACTCAATGATTGGCCTAATGAGGGAAGAGTAGAGGGAGACAATGACCTCATTCTTCCTGGATGCAAAACGCTTAGTAATGAGATGTGCCACATAGAAGGACTTTCTGAACACAGTGGCAATGTAGTAGTCAAATTAGTGGTTGCTGTCAACCTGTGTTCCCAGATCTCTTATAATGCCTTCTATGTTCAGTGGACTACCATCGATGTGGTATTTCATGGGAACCAGGTTTTTCCCAAAGGGGATGACGACACTTTTTTTGGCATTGAGCTTAAAGCCATGGTTCTGACACCAGTCATTGGTCTCAGTGAGGCCTTTCTGTAGGATGTCAACATCACTTGGGGAGTTAATAAGAGCTCCTAACTTGCAATCATCTGTAAACTTTGTCAGCCAGAGTCCCTTTGTGTTGGCCTGGACTTCAGAGAACTAGATACCAAACAGGAGAGGACCCAGGACCGAACTCTGTGGGACTCCACTCGTAACTGGTCAGCAGTCTGACTTGGAGTCAGCTACTTTCACACTGTGGGTTCTATCTGTGAGTCAGTTTGAAACCCACCTAGGGATATAGGGGTTGATGCCTAGCTTAGTGTGTTTTTCTATGATTCCTGAGAGGGGAATGGTATCAAAGGCCTTGGCCAGATCATGGTAGGCTGTATGAACCACCTTGCCTTTATCCATAGCTCTGGTGACTAACTCATACTAGATACAAATACAAAATCAAGTTTATAGAGTAATTATATTCTATGCATATACATTGCAGAAGCAAAGCAAAATCATGTTTAGAAAAATACTGGATCATGTGAGTTTAAACATGAAAATAATTGCAATGGGGGGCTTTAATTGTGATTTAAGGCACAGATGAAAAGAAGGGGGAGATGTTAAAGTTATCTTAGACATGATTAAAAATAATAAATGTATCTATGGGAAAATAAGAAACAGATATATAAAAGAAGCAATTTCAGAACCAAATTTGATTATTTTATGGTTTCAGATAGCTTGAACAAACTACATCAAGGATGTAAAACCACAGGATTCTCAGATCACTTAGCCATATGGATGGAGATGCAAGAAAAGAGAGATTACATACCTCTTTCTTCCCCATTACACTTCCAACATTTGTCATCTACCTGAGAACAAAAATCTTTGGAATCTGTTTGGGGTATAAAAGGACTTATGCAAACACTCCCATGCAAAAATGCTAAGTCTTGTAGATTTTGGAATGGCCTAACTTTTCAGATTGTATACACTTTTGTTCCCATTGCTTTGATTTATGACCCATTTTTCTGCATATAAAACATTTTCTTTTATTATAGTTGTTAATTAAATGATTGTCTTTACAACATAAAAACACATCTTAGGTTGTCCCCAATATCTCACCATTCCTTTGTTCCCTTCAATATTAATTATAATAGGTAAATGTACAGTTTTTTTCATTTTGCATTTTCAGTATTACACCACATTCCCATCCTCCAGTCCATAGGCCTCTGTTATCATATACTTTTGTAACATGCATGAAATCTGTACATATAGATTTTAAATAATCTTTTAGGTCATCACTTTCAATTTCAGTCCTAAATTATACAAATACTTTTTTTCTTGGCTTCTCTATTAAATGTCTGTATTACATGCAAGTTCCAAGGGTTAATGTCCTTTCTTTTATTGTATTGTTCTAAAAATTTTTCTGTGTACTGTGCCTTCTCAAAGAAAATGCAACAAAATGTTTCCTCATTAATACAAAAGAAGGCTCTTACCTCTCTGGGTTCTATCCCCAGGGGTGCTATGTCACTGTTCCATACCTCATAACTGTCTAATTCATTTTCTACCTTCTTGCTTATTGTTACTCGGATTTTTTTTTTAATTTCCATATTTTTTGTTTTTTTCTTTCCCCCTCTTTCACCATTTGCACATTCAATTTCATTTCTTCCTTCTTCTCTTCGGACTTTTCACTCTCATGAATCCTGTCCGTTATCTCTCCCTACAATGCTGCTTTTTCACTCTGCGATTCACTTTGGTCTGTTAATTCTTTTTAAGTAGACATCCTGCAACCCTTCCAATTGGAGGGTTATAACAACACATTCCTATGCTGAAATATCTGTTGTGAAAACATTCCATTGAAACATATCTTCAGAATTAAGCATTTATATTCTTTCTGCCTGTTTTTTTCCCTTATTTTACCTCATTCATGTCTCCAATTCTGTTTTCCTCCTTCTTCACATCCTCTGACTCTTTCTCCACTGTGTTAAGTTCCATCGCTGTTTGATTAATAGCTCTTTCTTTTTCCATGGTAACCACAACATTCTCCTTTTCCTCCATTCTTCCTGCTTCTTTGAATTGTCTTCACGCTCAGAATGGATGATAGGAAGTGCTACACTGAATTGTGTCCCTTTATAATCATTCGTATGAGTAGGGGAAGCTCTCTTATGCCCTGGCCAGATTTCCTGTTGTAGCAGAAATACCACATCAGCTCTCACCTAAAAATAGACCACTAGCCTAGTGGGATTAACCCGGTCAACACAGGATAAAAAAAATAAATAACTTTAATAAATAAACAAACAGGTGACCCTGTGGATGTGAGCTTCAACAAAGTCTTTTTCCTGGTGCCTTATTGCAGACTATGGGCAGAAATGAGGGGATAAATGAAGGTAGTGGAGACGTGGTTTGAGGATAGGAAAGAAAGTGTGTCATTTGAAAACATATTATAACACAAAAAGGTAACTTTTTCAATGCTTCTCTATAGAGATCGCAGTACAGTGAGAACTGTGAAATTTACCCTTTTCCCCATGGCAGTGCAATCTCGGAGTTGGTATATATAATTTGCAGGGGGTGTGTGGGCACAGCCACCTACATGGAGCCCCCTGCAAAGATGTTGAAAAACTTAAATTTGTGTGTTAAAATATAGGTTTAAGTGAAGCAGCTGTTTTTTGTGAAGGCTCTGCAATCTATATTCAGGTGTCTGAGTGCTGTGTGACATGCCATTGCTTCTCATTCTTCCTAATTTCAGCATGTTAAACATTCATTCTTATGACACTCTGGTCCCCTCATCTGGTGGTACAGCGGTAGCATTGCGGCCTCACAGCAAGAGATTCTCCTGTTTGATTCTCGGCTGGAGTGCCTTCTGTGTGGAGTCTGCATGTCCTTCCCGCAGTCGAGTGGATGGGCGTGCCTTCGCTGAAGGTTGGGCATCGGGCTGGCAACTCGGCACTACAAAAATCTACTGCCAATCATTAG